>NC_056746.1:262143208-262258208 GCF_019279795.1 Protopterus annectens | reverse complement strand
AACAACAACAGTGAACTGAGAAGCAGAACCCTGATGAACACCCACTTCTACTGGAAACTCTACTATGAGTTCAAACACTGTTTGTACTTGTGTCACTGGATCCTTGTACATAGCCTGCACTGTCTACCAATGCTTCTGGGACTTAAAACCATCACAGGATTGCCCAAATTAGCTTTCTGAGGGCCTTGTCATATGCTTTCTCCAAATCTAGGAATACCTAGTTGGACTCTCTCATCTCTAGTTTCTTCTCAGCTACCTATCTCACTGCAGACATTGGAGCAGTTGTGTTGTATGCTGCTTTGGCTACAAACTGAGCATTTCCCATTTTACTTTCTACTACCCTGAGTACTTGTTTATTAATCACAAACTCCAGAACTTTCATGCAGTATGACAAGTATTTCATACCTCTATACCACCTACAGTTGTTAAGGTCCTCTTCGTTCTTGTACACTGGGACTAATATGCTTATTCACCAGTTATCTGGGTACATGTTTCTCTACTGCTAGAAGTACCCCTCAGGAGCCATTTCTTCCTTATCTATCCCAACATCTTTACCACATCTGCAGTGACCTCATTTGAGCTTGCTCTTTCCCTGATTTAATTTTTCTTAGTACTGGTCTTACTTCTTCTAAGGTGGGTTCCTCTTCTTCATTCGTAGACTGTATCAGGAGCATAACAACTTCTGTGTGGTTTTCTTCATTCAGAATGTGCTGGAAACACTCCTTCCATCTGCCTTTGATGTGCTGTGGACTTGTGAGCAGGTTGCTGCTGGCATCCCTTATAAAGGGTCTCTGATATCTATCTAATTTATCTTTGCCTTTGCCTTGCGACCTGACAGAATTTCTTTCAAGCCATCTACTGAATCACTTTCCAAATGCTGGTAGAGTGCCTCTAGTGCCTTGTTCAACCAGTACTCCTTCTTAGCCTGGTCTGTCTTTTCTATCTCACACATTTCCTTCTGATGATTTCCTGCACTTTGCATTCTCCCACATGCTTTCCTCATGTACCTTATTTCCAAACCTGTCTCAGCAAAATAACTGTTCTACGGTTCTCATGTATGCTGTTCTGAGATACTGTCTTTCTTCTTCAACTCCACATACTTTTTCATCTTCTTCCTGAAGTGCTAGAGCCAGGATTATTTCCTTGATCTCTTGCGTTTTCTCGCCAGTCAACCTCCAAGTCTTTAGCCTAGTCCATGAACACACACATACACATGCACACACACACACGCACACACACACACACACACACACACACACACACACACACACACACACACACACACACACACACACATACACACTACAAACTATTTCAGGCTGGTTGTAGTTTTTCTGCCTTTCCCAATTTCATCTGTAAGCCCTTTCCTTAACCCCTCACTCTCTGTCTTTATGACATGGGAGGTGCAGGAGTTAAGGGGGAATACAGACCTCTTTATAAATGGAATTAACATTAGGATATCAAACTAATTTGTTTGTCTAACTTTCTATCTACCTTTCTCTCTCTCTCTCTCTCTCATCTAGTAATGTTGGACTACTAATTATTTTAATAAAATAGTTTAAAAAAAACAGCTACCAAGTAACAGTAAACTCTGCTCTGCTCACATAATAGCATATCCTTAAAATGGCAGGGTAAAGGTGATTAGCAAGTGACACACAACTCTATCTGCTTGTATAACCACATCAACATTTACAATGGGTCCAGTGTTCTCCATATCACCCCAACACTACCCCTCTACATTCTTTTGCATCACCGATCTAATACTTCTTCCCCTCTTTTTTAACATGCTATACTGTCTGTTAATAAGCTTGGAAAAAGGTCTGTACATTTCTATAGATCTCTAATCTCAAAGTGAGAAACTACAAACTACTTACACAGTGGGTAGGCTGACCCAACACTTATTTATTTATTACTTACTTAACATTTGTTTACCGGGAAAGTCCAACTTGGAATAAAGCCAATTTTCAGTGGAGGCCCCGGTAGAAATGCTCCAGACGCATGTCTTTGTAACATGGGAGGAAACCAGAGCACCTGGAGGAAACCCACACAGATGCAGGGAGGACATGCAGATTCCACACAGAAAGCACCCCAGCCGAGAATCAAATTGGAGAACCTCTTGCTGTGAGGCAACAATGCAACCGCTGTACCATTGCACCATCCAACTTCCCAACTTCTGTCCATCTCCCAAACTAAGCAAAATTTCCAGCCATGTACCACCACTTTAACAAAGGCAGAGGCCTAATACAGGAATGAAGCACCACAAACCTACTCAAAATTCTAAACACAAATCATAATATGATGGCCTAGCTCTATGAACTGCCAGCTATGGCTTGCTGCTATTAAATGTATAATTGAAATACTATTTTTTATTTCCTTAACTTCTGTATTCATCTCTTGTTATTTGAATGACTGCCATCTATCTCCTTTGTAGAATAAGTGACATATATTACATGGATATGATCAGGCAACCTACACATAACAGTCAATGATCCTTAAGCTTTTGAAGGTTACAGATTTATAGCTGTACACAATATTACATGAAAAACAAAACTAAGACTGATGTAACTCTCAGTCTGGATACCAAGGAGATTCCAGAAAGTTTCAAGTGTCTATAAATCTTGCTTTGCCAAGTATAAGCAACCAATTTTAAAACAGTACAAATAAATTGCTGACTGTTGAATTTTCAGTGATAGTAACATACATTTATTTATTTTTTATATTATCTATTTCTTAAACAGGCTATCCCACTGAACAAAGTGTCCCATTTCAAGGGTGACCCAGAGCACTCTGTGTTTAAGTTACTTGCTCAAAATCACACAGTAAATAAATGGATGTGGAAGGAATCAAACCCTTTACCTTTCTTGGTGCAGGAAACGGCTCATTAACAGCTTAGAGCCTTAAACTACTGAGTTAACTGTTAGACAAATGCCCCATATGTTTGTGATAATTTTGTTACTTGATGACAATAAATGCAAGAGTAAATGTTTTTGGATTCTATATAAGTAATGCCAAAACTGCCTTTTTAAAAAACTGAAGTATCATATTGTGCACATCTCAGCCAAGATGGGTGTTCTACTTTACTTCACCAGATCAAACATTTTTGTTCCTAGAGCTACTGCCACACTCGAGACTTCCAAGATAATCACGCACTAATCAACAGTCTGATTAGAGCTCTTCCAATGTGAAAAATGAAACTCAGAAAAAAATCGGTATGATTTATTAATCTGAGTAAAATTCAGCTATTTGCTAGTAATTACACAACCTGGATGCCACCAAGGAAGAAGAAATTTAGAGAAATTAAGAAAAATGCAACCAGAAAAGGAGAAAAAAAAAGACTCTGGCTGGAAAGAATCTTTCAGCAAAAAGCAGTTAAAGTTCATGCTTTGGTACAACAGATGGCTTCCAGTAATTTAGAGGAAATATAAATCAAATGGACTTAGAGGTGTTTAAAATAAGTGAAAAACATAAGTAACACACAAAGTAAAATAAAAGGCTGAAAAAATACAGAAAGCTTTAACTAGCTATTCAGAATAACAGATAGAATGCAACAATTACAAGCTGAAATTAAAAAAAAAATGACTTACCAAGCATGAGGCTCCTCAAGAACTGTTTTAAAAAAATAGTGCAGTTAGAAGACAGAGTACATAGAGTTCATCTGTTGTAACAGGGAAACTGGAAGGAACAGGCTGCAGTAAGTTTATGAAATTATAGCTAAGAAATGATACTGGGGTTCCACAGCAGAATTTGTTAACTGAGAGGACACAATGTGTGCATGCCCCAAATGTGGCCAAGAGAAAGAAGACAACATTGTGAAAAATCAGTGAATAAATGGGAGACTATATACAGCGTCAACCCCTGTGTTGAACTGGAGGGTGAACTGTACAGCACTGATCACATTACATGTAGAAGAAAGATAATAATTGCCCCCATTTTAATACCAGGTGGATGTCTAGATTGATGTCCTTGCTTTGAGTAATATACACATTTTTAAGCAAATAACCTTGAAAAATAAGATAAAATGATGAAAGAAATGGGGATGGTTGCTCTTTTTTGTAATGTAAAGTCATTAGCTATTTTTTTTCATTAGCAAAGGTTTTCACTGGGAAACAATAAGCCACCAGGTACAAGCAATTAATCACAAGAAGGCTGAACAGTGTGCCGTGGGTGAAATTTGCCAATATTCTTTCATGCGTCTACAAAGTCAAATGCTGTTTTTTCCATTATTAACTTGAAGAACAGAAGTCTGCAGGAGCAAGCAATTAACCCACAAGACATATGAGCACTGTCTGCTCAGTGAATTGTACGGGGCACCCCGTAATTAACATTTAAAGGTACACTAGCACGCAGTTCTGAGAAAAATGAATGGAAATTGGTAACTGTGATAAGTGAATAAGTTATACAAGTAGTTGCCTCGCCAGCAGCCTTACTATAGTGTTCACTGCTGAAAGATCAGCCTTGGATCTCACCAGAAATCATTAAAGATCTCTTTTCCCCAGCAAAAGACCAATACATCTTTTCCCATTTCATGAATTTATATTATGTTAATGTATTTAATGTAACAATGTACAGCTTAGTTTATTAATTTAAAAGTAACCAATGCACTTTTTCTTAAGGTTAAAAGTTAATGCTTTCTCAAAGTATGCAACCTCTTTTTCACATTAGAAAGGGAAAAAGAGATAAGAAAAAAGAAGTTATGTACTTACAATAACGCTCCATATGTGTTGTCCATCTTCACCTTTATTCCACGAGTGGGAATAAAGGCAAGACTGACATCACATCAACAGACAGCAAATAGTATGTGGGGACACATGTTGTAGCATGAGAGGACAGGTAACCTTAACTTTAAATTAGGTAATGCCTGCAGTTGCAGACATCAATTTAGGCCAACTGTTTCTATCTGGAGTGATAAACTTCCTTTGCAGAAAAGGCATATAGTTTTGAGTGTTTGCTTAAGTTGAAAGAGAATGGGGTTTCTGAAACTGCATTTAGTTTTCTTGTGTATGTTTTTGCATTGAAGCAAAAAGTCTTGCAAATTAGGCATAGGTTTAAATAGAAATAAAAAGAAGCAACTGCAAATAAGATCAGCCTGTCAAACAATGTGTACATGTAAACTAAAAGATGGAAATATACATTCAAAAGAACTAACACATACACATAGGTGGGAGTTACAGCTTCCTGTTATGATGGCTACGATGTTTACATTACCATAGAATGTAAATGGACTTACAGGTATACACAAAAAACAAAGAGTTTTAAATTATATTAAGAGATGCAGGGCAAAAGTTACACGTTGCAGGAGATACAATTAGTTAGAAATGAGCATGCAAATTTGACAAAATAAGGGTTCTAGGGTGGATATTCAACATAATATCAGGGACAAAGAAAATACTGATTGTTAGATGGGCTCCAACAGTGACAAAAAGAGGGGAAAAAGATGACAGTGGTAGTAGTAGTAGTAGTAGTAGTAGTAGTAAGAGGTTACTGGCAGGGGAGAAGGATTACACTGGCATTCATAAGACAATCTTGGGAGAAAAAAGTTTTCATCCAGTAATTGTATTACTGGTGAGGACTGGAACCTAATTTGTACTAGTAAGGACGTATCAGGAGACTTAAAAAGGAATTATAGCAAAAGAGGGTAGATTTCATAAGAAATAAATGAGAATGTTTGTTATGAAAGATGTGACTTCAGTAGTAGAAACCCGGACTGGGCTAGGCTACATACAAATTCTACTTTACAGAAACCTATGTATTACACCAAAGCTTAAAAATACATCTAATAACTACTTCAGATCATGCACTGATAAAACCAAAACAACAGAAAAGATTAAAGATATGTAGCAAAAATGAGACACAGGAGTTTTCCTACTTATCTGTTAAACAGAGAGACTTAAGAAATAACTAATGGAAATTACTCAGGAGTTATTAGGGGGAAAATCAAAATTTCTTCAGGAGGGATAACTAGTGAGTGGGATAAAATGAAAAATGAGTTTTAAAAGAATGTAAAAATAAGAGAGAAACTGATATGGGGAAAAGATAATTGGAGTTGACAAAGGACAAAAATATTGTAGAACAATGGGAAGATCACAAACCAAGAATAGGAACAACTCCAAACTATATAAACAAAGAATAAGAGTGTAGTTAGATAACATGTATGAGTTAAGAAATGTTGCTGTCAAGCAACTATTTTATTAACAATTGCAAAGCACAGAAACTTGGTCAACAAAGAGTACAAAGGACAACTTAGGGAGCCATCAAGAAAAATAACCAGAAACCCTACAGAGAATGTACGCAATATTTGATCATTTTATGAAGAATTGTATAAAGCAGATGGATATGCAAATAGAAGTATTTATGGAAGTCTTAATTATGACAATGAGAAAAATGAGGCTTAACAATTAATAGCTAACACAAAATGTGATGAGATAAAAATGGTAAGATATAATCAATCAACAGGAAACTCACCAAGAACATAATGTATTCCTGTGGAAGCCTAGAAGTTGGGAAAGAAGAAAGTGTTAAAACCCCATTCTAGATCTTTAACAATATCAATATTTAAAAAGGGGGGGGGGTACCAGTACCTTGGAAGAATGCTGTGGTGGCTGTATTACCCAACAATAGTAATAATCCTTCAGACCTGACTTTGTATAGGCCTGTTTTTCAGTGTGAAACCATGATTATAAAGTACTTATGTCTATACTAGCAAAGAGAATGGCAAAGGTGTGCCAAAACTGACAGACATGAATCAATGTGATTTGGTGGCAGGGGTGGGAGGGGGGGGGGGGCAAATATCTGATAACAATATAATAATGACAATCCAGAGGGAAGCAGAGTTTAATAAAATGGCACAATTGTTGGTGGGTTTTGATGCAGAGAAGGCATTTGATAAAGTCAGCTAGGATTTTATGAGCAAGGCAATGGTAATATTTGCATCCCCTGTTAGAACAGTGGGACTAATTTGGAGGATGTAAGATGGTTAGATGTAAAAATTTAGATGCAAGCTTTCCTCTCCAGTAAGCTAAGTTTGAACAGAAGGACCAAGCAGGGATGTTTTCTTTCCACTTTTGTTATTCACTTTACATTTAGTGGCACTGGCAAAAAAAATAGGGACTTACCAATTCAAGGACTCAACTCATATGATAATCAAGAAAAGCTGACAATATTTTATACTTTATAAATCCAGAAAACGGCATTTTGGAGTTGTGGAACATTCCGAGACAGCTTCATTTTTTCAGGACATAAAAATAAAACAAAGGCTATAGAAGTAAACAACGTAGCTACAAATGAACTAGTTCAACAACGCCCATATTTATGAGGATATAATAAAATGAAGTATGTAGGTGCATGAATTAAAATGCTTATATTAAGGCAATTAAGGGTATATAGTAGAGACTAAACAAAAGGTAACAGAATAACTGAGAAGCTGTAGCTCGTGCTTAAGCAGAGGGATATAGTCCCTTTACTTTTATATACAGATAAGGTGCATTTTTCATCAACCAGAGGAGAAATTGTGGACCAAAAATAACAAAGAGTTGAAAGAAATTATTTGGGACAGGTAAAGAGTACACTTTAAGTGGAATAAGAGGATTTTCCATAGAGAACATGATTGGTACATGGCTACTGAATTAGAAGGGGTACTTTAGAGCTATGAATTTACAGCTCATATACATAACACAAGCAGGTGGTTACAAATCAAAATTAAAAGGGATGATGATGATAAAACAAGTGGGGGTTCAAGAAGCAAGGATTTTGGATGCAGGTCCTAAAGGAAAGTAACAGACATAAAATATTATATTCATAAACTAGCAGAAAGCATTCTAATGACTAAGCCAACACAGGAGTAGAAAAAGGAAATTTTACCAATAGCAATGACTTCAATTAGGGATATAGACAAAAAGAAAGAGGGGGCTGGAATTTACTACAGAAAATTAGTAAAGGAACTAAGATGTCGGCAGCAAATAACTAGACAGGGTAAGGTAATCAAGTGGGATGAGACAAAGCAGAAGTCAGGACCGCAGATTAGACTGTCTTCCCTAGCACAGATTAACTAAAGTATTGGAAAAGTGTGTGCTATGTGGAAGACCAGTTCTAGCAGAATTTTTAATTGAATCTAGAACAGACATTGATGTTAGAAAAGGGATAATTAGTTGGGCATACAAAATACTGCATAACTATAAAAGTCAATCAGTGTAAGTTAGAAAAGTTTGGGAAGAGAGAATGGAAAGGCAATATACAAAAGAACAATAGGAGGACATTTGTCTGACTACCCAGTATGCAACAGAATCCAGAAGGTTTAGCAATTTTGCTTGCACATGTTTGCATAGGATTAGGAAATTGGTCAGCAGATGGATGCACTAGTGACAGTATTGCAGGTCTACTGAACTATACTGGTAAAAAAAAAAAAACAGAGAAGTAGGATGAAGCTGTCATTTCTTAGGTCAGTGTATGCCCTTAGCCTCATATGTGGCCATGAGTTTCAGTAGAGACCTGATCTTCATTGATTTCATATATATTCCAAGGACACTAAGTCCCATGACCATTCTCATATCACTTTTCTCCAGGAAAGTCATACCATCCTAGACTAAATTTGTGGACATCCATCCAGTCTATGTTTAAAGGAAGACAGCAAGTCACACTTCTTAACATGAGGGAGACATTTATTCCAGAGGTTTGGGAGGCGCCAGATTATAAACCTGTTCCTCTTCTGTGTTTTATCTGTTGAAAATGTATGTCTGTTGCACAAGTATTGGTGAAAATATTGAACTTGCTGAAAAACAGGAGGTCCAAGACAATGGGGTCTTCAATGGAGCAGTAAGAAAGACTGTGAGCCTCCCTCAAAACTTTGTAAGACACTGAATAAAGGAACTGAGCTTCCAGCCTCTCTTGGTAACTCAAGGACTTTAGGCCTACAATCTTATTAGTTAGGAACCAACACATTTACTGAGGTACATTTCAAAAGGGGCACTGCACTCTATAATTAGTCTAATCAGTCCCAAGTATAAGGAAGTAATTGCCTCTTTAGACATTGATGAAATCTTTTGGCAAAGAGCTGGGCTAAATAATAGGATTTCCTGAAAACCATTAACACATGGTCAAAAGAGAGGGAACTATTGATCCAAATACTGAGATCCCAGACTGCATTTTCATACATTTTCACACCATAATAGGGCAGAAGAAATAATTTTTAGCTGACAGACCAAGTACACACATTCTTATAATACATGTACTTGAGACAGACATACAACAAGCAACCACCACATATAAGAAAGTGTTTTTTTTGCAAGGGTGCAATTTCTCCTGCATTTCTTACTTCTCCAACTCCTGCTTACTTAATTTCTCTCACATTTTGACATCACTGCATGTAAGAGAAAGACTGATCACTGACAGACAATGAAAGACTCACCTTACTCATTTTCCAGAAGTCTGCAATATCGAACCACCCATCAACCACTAACTTATATGCACTACAGTTGTGCTCTAATGTGAAGTAAGTGGCAGCAGCATATGAACAACTGCCATCAGAAACCGATATGCTTGACAAACTGTAAAAAGAGTTCAGGAGGTAAAAACAAGATAGACAATCATAATATTTAGGATTGCCTACTTTATCCCCTCTTCTTTCTTGAAAGAGTTTACCATTAGTGTTCCTATCCACACAAAGGCCAACAATGGCCTCATAACATCATTCCATAGAATCCTGGCTGTTGCATGAGGCAGTAATATACAGACAGAGATATTGAGAACTTTCTTTTGGTATCTGAGCACTTTCTGGTGTTTGTAGTATGCTACTGTCTTTTGCACAGGCTGGGGGGGGGGGTGGCAAGATGGTAGCTTTACTGTGACAGTGAAGACTTTTCTAAGATATTCTGTTATGGTAACTATATTATACAACTGGACCACCTTTTCTGGGAAGGGATGTTGCAATAGTAAATTATAACATTTGGGTTGTGTCATAAGCACTGCTTGTACTCCCTTGGGAGGTAGAAATACACAGAAAATTGTATGGCTCAGAGATGCCGCAACATGCCATATGTATGGACCACATCCTGCTTGCGGTATTTTCTGAAGGTGCCTCATGCAAAAATATTCCTGAAATATACTGCTGATATGCCTACTGCCCTATTAGAATACCTTCTTAATGCACTTTGCACAAGGTACACCATGCTACTGAAAAAAAAAAAAAAACAATATGATGGGCCAAACATGTCGACTGAGTCTGTTTATAGTCTGGTAGTCTTTCTTAAGTTTCTACTCTGAAAGACACAAAACATGGTATTTTTCCCCGAATATCCCGTTTATCCTAATGTAGTAACTGTTATTTGTGTATGTCAAACATTGTTGGAAGATAGTCTCCTTCATTATGCTTCTATATGCAAAGAATGGAAGCTGTACAGGTTGCTTTGAAGGACCTACCTGCAGATCAAGCTTTCAGCAGGAAAGATCTATTTCTCTTCCAGTACAACCATCTAGTATGAAAAAAAGCAGTAAGACACTTTACAAATGCTAATTTATAACTCTGAAATCCTGACACCTGAGGTAAAAGCAGCCAAAATTATAAGTTAAATACTCACCCTAACTAGGTATCTGTGTTGCCCATTTTCATTCCTCCTCACTTATGGGTTACGGATCAGATCCTCTGATCCAACTCGGCTGCATACTATAGACTTAGAATCCAACTCTCGAGCTCCTCCCTCTACCCATAATGCTCTACTCCATTCCTATTGCCTTAGATCACGTTTGCTGCTCTATTTCACAAAAATAGCAGAGAAACTAATATAACCTGATAGAAAAAGGCAGGGCTCAAACCTGAAACTGTAAGTTCCAAACATAGTCCAATAGGTCCTTCCAGAAGAAAAATGGAACAGGGATGGATAATAAGGGAGTTGAGGA
Organism: Protopterus annectens; assembly: GCF_019279795.1. Taxonomy (NCBI): domain Eukaryota; kingdom Metazoa; phylum Chordata; order Ceratodontiformes; family Protopteridae; genus Protopterus; species Protopterus annectens. The sequence continues at coordinate 262,247,321 of NC_056746.1, read as the reverse complement.
AGAATGAAAATGGACAACACGGATGCCTAGTTATAGGGAGTACACAACTTATAAATCTGATGTAGTCCTTTTCATTCTTCCTCACTATGGGGCAAAGTCCCCAGCTACGTTGGCCTTGGATGGCCTCCATGGAAGGATATTCTGCAGTACTGCCATACCAAAGGAGGCTCTGTATCTAGATATGTCCAGTTTGTAATGTGAAAAAAATGGAATAAGTCTTATACCATGTGGCTGCTGCACAAATGTGATCAACAGACGTTCTTGACCAAAAAACAGAAGTAGCAGTCATGTATCTAGCTGAATAAGCTCAAGGAGGTGTTGGTAATGTCACACGTTATCCATGACATACAGTCTGTAATCCATTTAGCTATGGTAACTTTAGAAACTGGTTGGCCTAAGCTTTTTGAGAGAAAGATACAAAAAGATGATCTGACTTTCTAAACTGTTTTGTCCTGTGAAGGTAAAGGCTAACTCAAGGAGTTATAGCATATACTTTCTTTTACTGGAAAAATTTGGAAAGAAAACTGGAAGTGAATGGATTGGCTGATGGTATTTTCAGAAGCCACTTTAGGTAAAAAAAAGAAGGGTTAGTCTACAGAGAAACCCTGTCTTTATGAAAAACAATGTAACGGGTTTTGCTGAAAGAGCCTGGAGTTCAGACATTCTTTTTGGCGAAGTTATACCTATCAAGAAAATCATCTTCCATGACAGAAATTTCAGATCAGATCTGTCTGATGGTTCAAAGGGTTTTTATGTTAAACCTTCAGGTATCACAGTAAGATCCTAAGGCGGTGAAGGATCCTTTATTGGAGGGCGCAGAAGAAAACATAAAAGCTTTACACAATCTAGAGTAAGCCAAGTAAAAAGATTTATTCCCTCTGTAGAAATTTGAAATTGCTGCCAACTGAAGTTTAACTGCAGAGAAACTACCGTCAACTTTGAAAAGAGGTGTTAAAAATGAAGAATAGCTGAAACTGATGCCGAAAAAGGATCAATGTCTTTCTCTAAAGGAAGGGTTAGTGCGTAAAAGGACCCTATCACTCTGGAAGACTGTGAAGGGGGAAGTAGACATCAGAGCTTGTAAATCAGAGACCCTTCGGGTAGAAGTAATTGCCACAAGGAGAACAGTTTTCCAGGTGCAATCTTGTAGAGAAGAGGAACTTGCTGGCTCAAATGTGACCAGGGTAAGTTTTTCCAAAACAAAATTCAGATACCACGGAGAAAGAACTGGTTCCTTGGTGGTCGGATGTGACACAAAAAATCCAGCAAAGCTAGACTTTCCACTGTGTGATACCTTAAACCTCTTGTATCAGAGGCAACACAGAATATATGCAAATTACCTTTTAGGGTTATCAGGTGTTTCAGCTAAATGGCAATCCTGAACGTTCATGACTTTTTCTTTTAAGTCTATCTATGGCCAATTTCAGGCCAATAAATCCAAACCCTCTAGCTGTTGACATGCATGTTTCTGCCTTCTTATGGCATCACCAGAACAGCATAACAGGGAAGTTTAACTGACATGTGGCAACACAGGGTTGTCATACCCAACTGATATCCATGAGCATTAGGCTGTCTAATGAAATATCCCAACTAACAAACTAAAACAATGAGCAAAAAGGTCACACAAAAAAACAATCGGCTAAAAAACACAAAAAGAAAAATCTATCAAAGCTAGACTTTCCACGTGTGATACCTTAAACTTCTTGTGTCAGAGGCAACATGGGATGTATGCAAATTACCCTTGAAGAATATCAGGTATTTCAGCTAAATGGCAATCCTGAACATCCATGATGTTTTCTTTTAAGTCCATTTATGGACAACAAAGCCAAACCCCTCTAGCTGTTGACATGCATATGTCTGCCTTCTTGTGGCATCATCAGCACAGCATAAGAGGAATGTTTGGCTGACATTGGGAAACACAGGGTTGTTGTACCCTACTGATATCCATGAACATTAGGGTGTCTACAAAATATGCCAACTAACAAACTAAAACAAAGAGTAAAAAGGTCACACAGAAAAAAACAATCTGTTAAAAAACACAAAAAGAAAAATCTAGCAAAGCTAGACTTTCCATTGTGTGATACCTTAAATCTCTTGTATCAGCGGCAACATGGGATATATGCTGTGACGCCCGTGCACTGGCCCAGTAATCAAGGAGCCTCAATCCTCCCCACTAGCACCAGTGAGGGGCATGCACATTGGGAAGGATAACAAGTACACACACAGTAAAGTACGATTTCCCTTAAGAGCACACAGAGATCACAGTCAGTCCGGGGCTGGTTTCTCCCTTTCTCTCCAGATCCCCCAATAAGATTCCCTACTGGCACAGCTATAGGGTCCAGATCTCAGCCTAGTGGTCAAGCCAAAACCTACAGCACCCTCTCTGTCCAAACAGAGGTTCATGAACCTGCCCAAGTAGCTGACACACACCACACACACACATACACATACACACACACACACACACACACACACACACACACACACACACACACAAACACACTTTGAGGTATGAGGTATACACAAACACAAAGACACTCCTGGGGAAGGCTGGCACAGGTTCTCCAACTATGCCCCCTTCTCTGCCCAGACTATAAGGTAGATCACTGCCACCAATCAATAATATCAGCTACTAATAAGGCCCTTACCAAAGGGTGTCCAATTTTACTGTGCAATATTATTATTATCCAATTAATAAGTATGACGAACAGCAACACTTGTTGGAGTGGCTTGGACAGTATCACTATATATATATATATATATATATATATATATATATATATATATATATATATATATATATGCAATGTACTCTAGAGCTTAAATTGTCTCTACACAAAACAGCCACAGTTGAAAGGTTTAAAAATATTTAATAATAAATAATAAAAACTCAAGAAAAATCTCTTCAATTCAACACAGTGCTAGTCAAGAGTTCAGACATCACAGTAAAATGCTTAAAATAATACTGAAGAACAGTCTGACATAAATATAGAAAACAGCTAATCTAATCTTACTATTTTCTATTTCTAAGAGAGACAATGTTCTAAATAAGTTACATATATACAGAGCAAAGGTAGAGGACTGGTCAGTTGATGTGTTCAGGTTCAGACAAAATCCAAAATGCTTTCATTCTCTCTCTCTCTCTCTCTCTCTCTGAGAAAGTCTTAAATTGATAATAAATCACTGTTGACTCATTTTAGATTACAGCATTCTTGACACTTCTCTGGTATAATTTCCCAGGCTAACAGAAACTCAGACTTTAACTTATCTTTGTAATCTTGTGCCTGCAGCAGCCACAGCAATACAAGACATTATACATGTAAAATCTAGCAATTAACTCTGGTCTCAAATCAATAAATGTCTTAGCCCAGACATCATGCCTCCGAGTTTGAGATCAGTCATACAATGCTTGACTTATCAGCTATCTTCCAGCAGAGTGCACTGTGGTTACATTTTCGAAGCTCAGTACAACATATAGTTTAATCATAACATATAGTTCTCTTTTACATTTGTAAAACCAGCCTGTGGATTACATTAATATTTACAAATCACATAAACTTATTTACAAGACTCCTATCTGGCTGGGCTGGCAGCCTTTCAGTTTTTCACATTTCTCCCCTCCCTGAGAACTCCAGCTAGTTTTTCAAGTGGCCCATGAGAAATGTTGCTTGAGAGGGTTAGGTCTATCTGAGTATACCTTACTTCATTCCCTGTCTTGAGAGCCCATCTGCGTTGGCATTGCTAATCCCACTGCGGTGCTGCACTGACATATCATATGCTTGCAACCCTAGGTTCCATCTTAGCAATTTAGTATTTTGCTGGCTGGTTCAGTGTAACCATGTTAGGGGATTGTGATCTGTAACTACAGAGAATTTCCTTCCATACAGATAAGGCTGAAGTTTCTGCAGTGCCTACACTATGGCTAGACATTCCTTTTTCTACAGCTGCATAGCATTTCTCCCTGGGCTGGAGCCTATGACTGAGATAAACCACTGGGTGCTCTTCTCCCTCTGAAGAAATCTGGCTAAGTACAGCCCCCACCCCATGGTTCGAAGCAACCACCTGCACAACAAATTATTTGCTGTAATCTGGACTGGCTAACACAGGGGGTCCTCCCAAAGCTTCTTTAAGCTTCTGGAATGCCTGCTTACATACTGTGGTCCACACTACCTTATCTGGCCTGTTTTACCTTGTCAGGTTTGTAAGGGGAGCAGCTATGGTACTATAACTAGGGACAAATTTTCTTTAGTACCCTGCTGTCCCTAAGAATGCCCTCACCTACTTTTTGGTAACTGGTGCAGGCCATGCATGAATGGCTTCCACTTTGGCAGATTCTGGCCTGATCTTACCACTCCCCATTCTATGTCCCAGGTAGGAGACCTCTGCCTACCCACTTGACATTTGCTCGACTTAATGGTCAACCCTACCCTCTGTATATGCCCAGCACCTCCCTGACATGATGAAGGTGCTCTTGCCAGGAATGGCTGTAGATGGCAATATCATCTAGGTAAGCAAGGGCAAACTCTTCTGCTCTTGCTAGGATATGATCCACCAGCCTCTGGAAAGTCGCTGGGGCATTTTTCATCCCAAAGGGCATCTTTGCAAACTCATACATGCCAAAAGGAGTCACAAAGGATGACCTCTCTCTAACACGGGTAGTCAAGGGCACCTGCCAGTAACCGTTAGTAAGATCAATGGTGGTAAGATACTTAGCCCCACCCAGCTGCTCTAGGGTCTCATCTGTGCTAGGCATGGGGTAAGCATCTGACTCTGTGTGACTAATTTCCTGTAGTCCACACAGCATCTGGTGCTGCCATCCTTCTTTGGCACTAGCACCACTGGTGCACCCTGGTTTCCCAGTGAACATGTCCCCAAACTCCTGTAACTCTGCTTGGATTTCTCGAACCTGGTTAGGAAATAGATGCTGGGACATTGCTACCCCTTCCACTGAGGTGTCAGTCCGAGCCTTATTGATGAGATCAGTCATCAGATCTTCCTCAGACTCTTCCTGCAATCCACTGCAAATACTCAGCAAAAGGGCTTCCCTATCATGGTAAGGTTTCAGCATGTCAACATGGTACAATTTGTGCCCCTGCCTCCAGCCTAGTAGTTCTACTATGTAGTTAACATCACTTACCTTTCTTACTACCTTGTAGGTTCCCTCCCAGGCTGCTTGCAACTTGTTGTGTCTGACTGGAATGAGAACCATTACCTGCTGCCCTATAGCATTCTCTGTAGCTCGAGCATTCCTGTCATACCAAACCTTTTTCTGCTGTTGGGCTTCTGCCAGGTTCTCCTGGGCCATACCCCATGAGTTCCCTGAACCTTGTCCTGAGGTTTAGGACATATGCCACAACGGACTCCTTGTGAGATTCACACTCACCCTCCCACTCATCACAAATTAAACCTAGAGGTCCCCTCACACTATCCCCATACAGCAACTCAAAGGGCAAAAAACCTGTGGATTACTGGGGAACCTCTCTTTAAGCAAAAAACAGATGTGGCAAATATTTGTCCCACTCCCTCTTAAACTGGTCTGCAAACGCCCGTAGCATGGACTTGAGTGTAGAGTTTAACCTCTCAATAAGACCATTAGTCTGGAGATAGTAGGGGGTGGTCTTTAGGTGTTTCACCCCACAGTACTTCCACAGACAAGCCAGCAGGTCTGACATGAAATTGGCACCTCTGTCAGTCAGTATTAATTTTGGGAAACTCCCTGCTAAAAGTCTCTAACAAAGCATTTGCCACCTTTTCTGCCTCAGGGTATCTTGTAGCATAATCTACAACCACTAGGATATACATTTTCCCTGTGGAACTTGGGGTACTCTGAGGCCCCACAATATCCATAGCTACCTTCTGAAATGGCTCCTCAATCACAGGCAAAGGCATCAAAGGAGCTCTCACCTTGTCTCCTGCCTTGTCTACCTTTTGGCACTACTCACAGGTCCTGCAGTACCCTATTACATCTCTGGAAATTCAAGGCCAATAGAAGTTCTGTATAATATGTCTCTTTGTATGTTTTATGCCCATGTGACCTGCAAAGGGAATATCATACGCTACGGCTAGAAGTGCCAGATGGTAAGCTCTAGGCACTGTCAACTTCTGTATCCTCTCACCTTCTAGCCCTCCCTCAGGGGGTCCACTCTCTATACAGTAACCCACTGTCCCAGTATACAGATTCCCCCTTCTCTTGGGAATCAGGTGCCAATTAGATACCTGCATCAGACATTGTAATGTAGGGTCTGAGAGCTGAGCCAGTCTCAACTCTCTCTTTGTAACCCTTCCCAGCTCCCCTTCCACAGGAAGTCTGGCATCCTTTGACAGAGGTGCCTCACTGTCAGCCTGGGTACTACTACTCACCTCTACCTTTGCAGTCACTCTGTCCAAGGGAACATCAGTACTCACAAGCAGATGTGGCTCACCTTCAGTCTCACTGCTACAGAGTATCTCCCTCCCTGAAGTAACCACCTCACCAGTCCTGGCTGCAAGTATGAGGTCTGACTGGGTCTCCCCAAGGCTACCAGACCCACATGATTGTCTCCAAGCCTGACTGCATGTAACTGCACAAACACATGGTATTGTATTAACAAAATCATTCCCTATCAGGACATCTGCAGGGATATCCTCAAACACCCTACTTGCTGGCTTCCTTTTCCACCCTCCCAGTCAAGGGGTCCCTCCTAAACCTCTGACTGGAGTAGACTGCCTTGCCAAGTAGTGCTCCTATGTAACCACTGTAGGCTTCACAACAGTTATGCCAGAGGCTGTGTCTCTCTTAGCAATGGCCTCTTTGCCATTCACTACGATAGGATATAACCTCTGGTGATAGCTTGGTACCCTTGTTTTCTCAAGACAACCTACTGTTGGCATTTTGTCTTTCCCTCTTACTGGATCCCTCACTTTTTGTTCCCCACCTTGCCTCCGTGGACATCTGTATGCCACATGGCCCCACTGGCTGCATTCAAAACATTTAGCCCTAGGTCCTGGACATTTACCACGACTAGTGGCTTCCTCTGCTACTGGCAGATTCTGTTGGGGCAGTCTGGGCTGCCCACCATGGGTTCCTTTAGACCCATGAGTAGTACTGGGGGTCCCTTTCCTGCTCAGGGTTACCCTGCTTTTCTAGGTATAGGTCTCTCTTCTTCCCCAATTCATCTGAAATAGCACATTGTCTATCAGCTGACCAGATCTTCATGTCTTCAGGCAAAGTGCTTGTTTCCTCACCAAAAGGTCTGCCAGCCCTTCAAAAGTGTTGAGCTGACATTCACGCACTCACCTATGAAAATAAGTGCTCAGTTCAGCAACATATTCACACAAACTTTCATCTGCCTTGCATCTATGCTCACAAAGCTTTTTCTTATAAATTTCAGGTGTTAGCTTAAACAATTTTAGCAAACAATTCTTAACAGTATAATCAAAAAATTTGCGATCAGATAATTTAGACAGCACAGTTACAGCTTTACCATGGAGTAAGGGGGTCAGTAACCCAGAGCCTTTGGTCAACATCATACTGTTTACATAGCCTCTCAAACATATGAAGGAAACTATCAAAATTATCCCCTTCTGTAAACTGCGGAATAATTTACTGACCTTTTGTGCTTCTAAAGTCTGGTTACTCCCTTCCCCATTACCTCCATGACTCTGGTGAAGAGTCAGCATCTCCTTTTCATGCTGCCTCTGCCTCTCCTTCTCCTCAACTTCCAGGTGTAGCAGTTTCTCATTCTCCTCAGCCTGTAGACATCTCAGTCTCTCTGCTGCTTCTGTTTCCAAATACCTGGCCTCCAACTCAAGGCTCTTTAGCTCCAGATGGATTTTTAACTCCTCTGCAGAAAGGTTGAGCTGTCCATTCTCTGTGTGTTGTATATCTCCGCGGCCAGTCTGATCGTCCTCCTGATTGCTGTTTTCTGATGCAGCTGTAACCAAAGATGCAGTCATGTCTGCCTTAGTCAGGTTTTCATGCACCAGTCCCTTAGCCTGGCACATCTCAGCCAACTGTCTCCTTGTCAGCTTGCCATACTCCTCTGCTGACATGCTTGCCTGCTCTCCCTGACTAACTAAGCTAACAAAAGAAAAAAACAATTGTGATCTGAACTCTGAATATTCACTGCGGGGTAGATTTGGAGTACAAAAACACCATCAGTGATCACTCTACACAAGCTACAGGAATTCACTATACACACCACTACAAGTCAATTAGTATGCGCCAAACAATTAATATGGTGGTGTGGATATCCCACCACTGCCAACCAATTAATATGTGACTCCCGTGCACTGGCCCAGTAATCAAGGAGCCTCAATCCTCATCACTAGCACCAGTGAGCGGCATGCACATTGGGAAGGATAACAAGTACACACACAGTATACTACGATTTCCCATTAAGAGCACAGAGAGATCACAGTCAGACAGGGCTGGTTTCTCCCTTTGTCTCCAGATCCCCCAATAAGACTCCCCACTGGCACAGCTATAGGGTCCAGATCTCAGGCTTAGTTGGTCAAGCCAAAACCTCCAGCACCCTCTCTGTCCAACCTGTATTTCGTGTCATTGCCCAAGTAGCTGAAACACACACACTTTGAGATATGAGTTATATACAAACACACAGACACTCATAGGGAAGGCTAGCACAGGTTCTCCAGCTATGCCACCTTCTTTGCCCAGACTATAAGGTAGAAATCACTGCCACCAACCACTAATATCAGCTACTAAATAAGGTCCTTACCAAAGGGTGTTCAATTTTACTGTGCAATATTATTTTTATCCAATTAGTAAGCATGACAAACAGCAAGACTTATTGGAGTGGCTTGAACAATATCACTATATACATGCAATGTACTCTAGAGCTTAAACTGTCTCTACACAAAACAGCCACAGTTGAAAGGCTTAAAAATATTTAATAACCATAAACAATAAAAGCTCAAGACAAATTTCCTCAATTCAACGCAGTGCTAGTCAAGAGTTCAGACATCACAGGAAAATACTTAAAATAATACTGTAGAATGGTCTAACATAAATACAGAAAACAGCTAGTCTAATCTTAATATTTTCTATTTATTTCTAAGAGAAACAGTGTTCTAAATAACTTACATACATACACAGCAAAGGCAGAGGACTGGTCAGTTGATGTGCTCAGGTTCAGACAAAATCCAAAATGCTCTCATTCTCTCTCTCTCTAAGAAAGTCTTAAATTGATAATCCATCACTGCTGACTCATTTTAGATTACATCATTCTTGACGCTTTCCTGGTTTAATTTCCCAGGCTAACAGAAACTCAGACTTTAACATATCTTTGTAATCTTGCACCTGCAGGAGTCACAGCAATAGAAGATATTATACATGTAAAATCTAGCAATTAACTCTGGTCTCAAAACAATAGAAGGAACATCTTAGCCCAGACATCATGTCTCTGAGTTTGAGATCAGTTATACAATGATTGACTTAGCTTTCTTCCAGCAGTGCACTGTGGTTACATTTTTGAAGCTCAGTACAAGATACAGTTTAATCACAGCATACAGTTCTCTCCTACATTTGCAAAACCTGCCTGTGGATTATATTGATATTTACAAATTACATAGAATTATTTACAAGATTCTATCTGGCTGGGCTGGCAGCCTTTTATTTTTTCACATATGCAAATTACCCTTTCAGATGTCAGCCAAACATTCCTCTTATGCTGTGCTGAAGATGCCATAAGAATGCAGAAATATGCATGTCCACAGCTAGAGGGATTTGGCTTTACTGGCCTGAAATTGTCCATAAACAGACTTAAAAGAAAAAGACATGGACATTCAGAATTGCCATTTAGCTGAAACACCTGAGACCCTTAAAGGGTAATTTGCATATATCCCATGTTGCCTCTGATATAAGAGGTTTACGGTATCACACAGTGGAAAGTCTAGCTTTGATAGAGTTTTCTTTTTGTGTTTTTTTAACCAAGTGGTTTTTCAGAGTGACCTTTTTACTCACGGTTTTAGTTTGTCAGTTGGGATATTTTGTAGACACCCTAATGTTCATGGATATCAGTTGGGTATGACAACTCTGTGTTTCTAAATGTCAGCCAAACATTCCTCTTATGCTGTGCTGATGATGCCATAAAAAGGCAAAAACATGCATGTCCACAGCTAGAGGAGGTTGGCTTTATTGACCTATAATTGTTCACAAATAGACTTACAAAAAGTCATAGATGTTCAGAATTGCCACTTAGCTGAAACACCCGATATTCTTTAAGGGTAATTTGCATATATCCCATGTTGCCTCTGATACAACAGGTTTAAGGTATCACACAGTAAAAAGTCTAGCTTTGCTAGATTTTTCTTTTTGTGTTTTTTAACATATTGATTTTTCTATGTGACCTTTTTACTCATTATTTTGGTGGTCTGATGTGAAGGATGCCTTTTAAGAACAGTTTAACTTCCAACCTAGAAGCTAAAGGTGGAGCCATAGGCAGACATGCAGAGATGGGCTTTAAATGAAGAGTAAGACATACCACTCCATCAATTCACACAGATAGGAAAAAACCATTGGGATATCCACTAACAGTGGTTGTAAATCCTTTATGAGACACCAGATGGAAAACCTCTTCCATTTGGAAATGTAGGATTTCCTAGATGTGGGTGTTCTGGCTTCCTGTAGAACTTGCACGTCCACGAAAAAAGATGTCTGAAGGGAATCAAAACCCTATCACCCGCAGAGTCAGATTTAGAGTTGATATCTGTGGATGTTTATATGTTCATAGGTGGGTACTAAGCTATCGGCCCAAGGGCCTACGTAAGCCTATCCAACAAGGTTCCCTGGCTTACGCCACCCAAGAAAGTTATTTTCCTGTACCACTGTCAAGCAGAGACACAGAAGTGATCCCTGAGGTGTATTTCCTATTTCCCATCCACTCATCAAGCTTTTATTGAAGAATGCTAATGAAGAACGTTGCTTGACATAGATGGGTAGCCTGTTCTAGAGTATGTACTAGAGTTCACTTGTCCTATGTCAGTAGGTCCTTCCTGTGGGGTAACTTGTGGTGATTGCCCTAGGCTAAATGCAGAAGAAGGGGGGAAACCAATGCTGCCTTGGCCAAAAGGGAATCACCAGCAAGATTTAGGGTTGTTCCCGCTGGATATTCAGCAGCAGCTTTTGGAGAAGTGGGAAAGTACAGTTTTGTACCTACCATAAATGCAGATGTTCGAGTGCTAATACAGCTGCAGTCATAACCGATGGGTTCTCCTGCCGTCAGGCGGGTCCTCGGTCAGCCGAATTCCAAAGTCTAGGTCCGGCGTCGGTTGTCGTCGCTTCTTCCCTGACGTCAGTGCGACAGGGGTATAAAAGAACCAGCCGACACCATTTTCTTCAGTTTTTCTTGCCCCAGATGTCAGGTGCCCCCAGAAGAAGGCAATACATAAAATTATGTAATAATGCAATGCAACATAATCAAAGACCAGTAGTTGCAAGCAAATACACCATAAAAGAAGACCCCTAGAGGGGAAGGAGGGAGGGAGGGAAACCTGGACTGCAGCTGTATTAGCACTCGAACATCTACATTTATGGTAGGTACAAAACTGTACTATGTTCATCGTGCATACAGCTGCAGTCATAACTGATGGGTAGAATCCCAAAGCTAAGAAAGGGGTGGTAGGCAGTAGGTGGAGCTAGGAGGAGCCAAAATGCCCTACAAGACTGCAGTGGCAAAGCCTGCTCTAGATTTGGAGTATAATGGTAGGTTGTAGTGCTTAGAGAAGGTATGCACAGAACTCCAAGTGGCTGCTTCTAAAATATCCTTGGTAGGAACTCCTCTGAGGAAGGCTGAAGAGGTGGCTGTGACCCTGGTAGAATGAGTTCTAATGCCTGTAGGTACAGTTTTGCCAAGAAAGGAATAGCAAAAGCATATGCAGTGGGCTATCCATTTTGAGATTGTCTGTTTGGATATTGACTTTCCTTGAACTCCTACCGCATAGGCCACAAAAAGCTGTTCTGATTTTCTGAAAGGTTTTGTTCTGTCCAAATAATAACACAGTTGTCTGTGGATGTCCAAGGAATGCAGTAATCTCTCCCCTTTGTTTTGAGGATTAGGATAAAAAGTAGGTAAATGTATGGCATGATTTAAAGCTACCCTGGATACCACTTTAGGCATAAAGGACGGGTTGGTACGTAATGAAACTCTGTCCTGATGGAAGATGATAAAAGGCTGGACAGCCATAAGAGCCTGTAGTTCTGAAACTCTACGAGCTGAAGTGATAGCCAGAAGGAAAGCTGTTTTCCAGGACAAATATTATAGGTTCATAGGTTCATAGGTTTATACTAGGCTATCTGCCCTAAGGCATTTATAAGCCTAGCCCAAATTTTTGTGGCTTACGCCACCCCTTATATGAAAAAATACTGTGCCCATTAGTTTGTTGTGCCTCTGTCCAGCAGTGACACAGAGATGATTCCCGGGGTAAACCTACGATCTCCCATCCACAGGTCTAGATTTCTCTTGAACAGAGTCAGCGAGGTGCTCTGCCTCACATGGATCGGGATTTTATTCCACAGCATGGGGAGTCTCTGAGTGATAAATCTATCCCTCCAGCACGTCCTATTTATATCCGTGCTAAGGTTTAAGTCGCTTGCTCTAGTGGTTTTGGTGGATTTGGATTTTTTGAGGTGGAGCATGTCCATTAATTCCAGGTTGGACATGGCCTTGTATGTCAGGCACATGTCACCTCTGAGCAGACGGTATGCGACTGAATAGAGCTGGAGTTTCTTCAATCTGGCAGCATATGACAGATTTTGGAGTCCCTTTATCCTTTTGGTGAGGAACTTTTGGGGTCTCTCCAATTGCTGCAGATGTCGGGTGAGATACATCCCGAATGGGGCATTGTACTCGATCATTGGTCTGATAAGTGAAGAGTACAGGGGAACAATAACCTCACTAGATCTGGATGTGAATCCCTTCATGATCAGGTGGGCAATGTAGAAGGTCTTTCTAACCACTTTAGCAATGTGAGTGTCAAAGAAAGGCCACTGTCAACCTGGGTCCCCAGGTCCCTGATAACCTCTTCTGTGCTTAGTGGATTGCCACCTATATGGTAGCTTGGGGTTACCTTGTTTTTCCCGAAGGGTATGACTATACATTTTATGGCGTTTAACTTCAGGCCATGGCTCTCGCACCAGCTATCTGTTTCCGTGAGTCCCTTCTGAAGGATATCCGTGTCTGATGCACTTTCCACTATGGCGCCCAGTTTGCAGTCGTCTGCAAACTTTGTCAGCCAAAGTCCTCCTATGTTGGCCTGTACTTCTGAGAAGTAGATGCCAAACAATAGGGGCCAAGGACCGAGCCCTGTGGGACACCACTTGTGACTGGCTTGGAGTCTGACACAGCGCCAGCAACTCTAACCCTGTGGGTTCTGTCCTTAAGCCAGTTTGCAACCCATCTTGTGACATATGGGTTTACATTTAAGCTGGTAAGTTTTTCTACAATACCCGAGTGGGGTATTGTGTCGAAAGCCTTTGCAAGGTCAAGGTAGGCTGTATGGACTGCCTTTCCTCATCAATGGCCTTGGTGACTGTTTCAAGAAGTCGACCAAGTTCAAATGGCATGATCTTTCCTTGACAAAGCCAGACTGGGTCGGGTCCCATGTCTGCACGTCCCTGCTATCTTTATTTATGAGATCCATTATGATCCTCTCCATAGCTTTGCAGACTAGACTTGTTAAGCTTATGGGGCGTAATTACCAGGGTCCGTGAGGCCGCCTTTGTGGAGTGGGACAACAGTTGCCGTGACGCCACTCCTTGGGCACGTATCCTGTGGTAAGGCTGAGATTAAACAGCTGCCTTATGTGCAGGTTTAATTCCTCATTTAGCTCGTGTAGCACACAGCCGGGGACACCATCCGGTCCCATTGATGCTGTGTTTTTAGCTTTAGAGAGAGCAGCTTTCACCTGCGCATTTGAGATGTCCGGGAGGCTACACTCGGCTGGGATAGTTATCTCTCCTTTAGGGGAGGGGGTGAAGTTTGCACTGAACCTGTCTGCCAGTATGTTGGCAATGTCTGTGGGTTCAGTGATTTTTGTATCATTTTGGACTAATTCTGAGCATATCTGGGAGTTTCCACCCAGGTTCCTAACATAGCTGAAAAAGGCCTTATGATTGTCCTTTGAATCCATGGCAATTTTTCTCTCAAAATTGGCCTTAGTTGATTTTATGAGTGCTCGTATTTTTTACTAATAATGATCAGGGTGACTTCCCTTTTATGGATTTTGTTCTATCATGTAATAGCTTTCTCCTCTTATTGTAAAGTTTGTTAATGGCTGGGGTCCACCAGACTGGACGTTTGCCCTTTGTGGAAAGAGTCTTGGTTTTATTTGGGATTGCCTGATCCATGCAGTCCTGGAGGTGTTCATAGAAGGCATTTGTAAGGGCTTCCGCAGCTTGGGTTGTGGTTTCCACTGGCTCAGGGGCCTTGAAGGATACCACACCAGTCTTGAGTAGTGTGAAGTTTGCTTTAGAGAAGTTCTTCACTATGGTCTTTTTTGTTTGGGGTGGGGGCAGGATGTGGATTTCCAGTGAGATTAGTTTATGATCAGATCTCACCAATGAGGGATATACTTCCGGTGTGGAGCATTTTGTCCCAATGTTTGTGACAATGAGATCTAGTATATTTTCTCCTCTCGTGGGAACAGTGACTAGCTGTTCCATGGCATTTGAATTTATGAACTCCAGGAACCATTGGGCTAGAAAGTTAGGGCTTGAGTAATGTTCCCAGTCTATATTCGGTAGTTGAAGTCACCCAATATGATGGTGTTTGGAGATACATTTATACCCTCCAGTGTCTTCAGGAAGGCTGTGTGGGGTTCCTGAGTTTGAGAGGGTGGCCTGTAGCATGCTACAATTTGTAGAGCAGTTTTGCCTATGGTTAGTTGCACCTGGATGGTTTCAAGCTTAGTGCGTTGCCACCAACCTGGAGGTGTGGGTATCCTTTATGAATATGGATACACCCTCCTTTTGTGGTGTGGTCCGGGTTTTGGGGCGGAACGCATGATATGAGGTAAAACCTAATAGTGCCGGGTGCTCTCAGGAGCCTTGAACCAGGTTTCAGTTACAGCACAGACATCGATGTTCTCCATACTGAGAAGGGCCTCGAGTGCGTGCATTTTGAGATTTAGACTTCTGGCATTGAGCAGCATTACCCTCAGTTTCTTCCCATTTTTGTTTTCTAGGGTGGTAGGTTTAGAATTTGAGCCTTGCCTAAAAAGGCACTATGGGGTGGCAAGAGCCTTAGCCAATATCCGAATCCCAGGGTGACAGGTGCAAGGCCGCCCCTGCGAAGCAGCGTGGCTTGTCAAGCATGTCATCCCAGGCAGACAGACACTGGATCCCCTTTGAATGACACCAGACATTAAGCCAATTGTTAAAGCTGATCATCTTGTCTCTATATTGTGGCATCATTCTTGGTGAAGGAAGGATACTGCTCAGGGTTAGGGTCATACCTGCCTGGGCTACATAATCAGAGAGCTCCTCTATGTCTCTTTTCATGTAGTCCAGGGAGGTACGTCTCAGGTCGTTCACACCAGCGTGGACAATGACTGTGTCATATTTGTACTTGCCGTGGAGTGACCCGAGTGCTTGTGTTATGTGGCGGATTCTAGCGCCCGATAGGCAGCTTACTGTGACCCTCTCCTTGTTCAGCCTGGTGAGTGGGACGTCAGTGTGTCTGACTATGGAGTCACCTATGACAAGTATGTTTGGTGTTGTATTTGGCCTTAAGGGCTGTGACTGCTTTGCACACTGCTTTTGTGGTTTATGTGTTGCTTGTGGGGTGTCTTGAGGTAGCAGTTGTTTGGGTGTCTGCTTTGGAGGCCTCTGCTGTTTAGGTAAATTTTTACTCAGAGCCTCTGAGTATGTCTTTGTGTGTTTATGTGTTTGATTCAGTGGAGTGGTAGCATTATGTGAGGCTGGTTTTGTGGTGTGTGTAGTTGCCTTCTCCTCCTGTCTGGTCTTGCCAGTCCTGAGTTGAGAGAGCTCAGCCTCCAGTTTGGCTAAATAGCTGCATCTCTCGCAAGTATTTGTGTTATGTGGGAGGAGGAGAGGGTTGTCTGTGTACATGAGGCAGTTATAACATTGCCTCAAGATTCCCAGATTCACCAGCTGGACCGGAGAGAAGATTGACAACTGACCTTTGGACATGCTAGAATAATATTGGGAATTCCTTAATTGAAAACAAGGGCCAGTGGGGAGTGAGGGTGTAGTGCTTTTAATTTTTAGTGCTGACTTATATAATTGCTTTAGTGAGCAAGTGCCAGGTAACTTGAGTGCAATGTGTTACAAGTAACTAAATGCAAAAGCGACAAACAGTAACTTTCTTTCAAGTGAAACAAGGAAATAAGTACAGTAAGCAATGCAGATATCACTAGTGATCCACAGAAGCTGAGAAGTTCGTATTAGGTGGAATTAGCTTCCAGGGAAATAACAAGCAAACAAACAACAAGCATATAAACAAAGCTAGATTCAGCAGGCCTGGATCTAGTCTATGCTAGAGCAAACAAGGTGAACCAATTTCAGTAAGATACAGTTCAAATATTCAGGCACTATAAACCTTTAACCAGAAATTCCCAGCTCAGAAGGGCAGAGTCCAGCCTCTTCTCCCACAAGAGTGCAGACCACGAACCTTCTTAATGTAAAATAACTGGCCTGAAGCCCAAGTGCCTAAACCAGAACTAATACACTTGGACACTGGGCTCTCAATCAGCAGTTCCCAACTTAGAAGGATGAAAGCTACCTGTCCTGCCACCACAGTGCTTGCCACAAACCTTCCTAATGTAAAACAACTGGTCTGAAGCCCAAGTGCTTAATCCAAAAGACTTGAATGATAGCTACACTTTAATCAAGTTACAACCAAGCAGTAATAAATACCATTGAATACTTTAGAGAATGTCTGGATTAGTGCTCAAGTTACACAAACAAAGCTAGATCCAGCAGGCCCGAATCCAGTCTATGCCACAGCAAACAAGGCACCAACTTCAGTAAGAAACAGTTCAGATATGCATGCACTATAAGCCTTTAACCAGAAATTCCCAGCTCAGAAGGGCAGAGTCCAGCATCTCCTCCCACAAGAGTGCAGACCACGAACCCTCTTAATGTAAAATAACTGGCTTGAAAGCCCAAGTGCTTAAACCAGAATTAATACACTTTTAGAATAACAGACACTGAGCCCTCAATCAGCAGTTCTCAACCTAGAAGGATGTAAGCTACCTGTTCTGCCACAACAGTGCAGACCACAAACCCTCTCAGTGCAAAACAACTAACTGGTCCGAAGCCCAAGTGTTTAAACCAAAAGGCTTAGAATGAGTTACACCAAGCAGTAATAAATACAATTGAGTATTTTAAGATGATGCAAAAGTAAAAAGAAGTAGGTAAAAACACAAGTACAGTAAAAGCAGATGAAATTTTTTTTTTTTTTTTCTGAACAAGTGCTGAGATCAAAGAAACAGATTTGAGTGCTGAAAATCTGATGAGACAGCTGGCTCAAAAGGAGGCAAAGTCAGTTTTTTCCAGAATGAAATTAAGATCCCAAGCAGGTATTGGTTGTTTTCTTGGAGGTCTTAAATTCTTAGCCCCTCTGGGGAACTGTCTTAATAGAGGGTGAGAGAATAAAGGTGGATCAGTGTTGTATTCTGCAGAAATGGCTGAGGCATGGATTTTGATGGAGGAGAACGAAAGTCCACTGCTTAGCAGTTCAGCCAAATATTGTAGTTTTTGAGGTAAATTCAGTTTTCCAGGATCTTCTCATTCCAGACACAAAACCGTTTCCATTTTGCAGAGTAAGCTTTTCTAGTAGACGGCCTTCTGGCCTCCAGAATGACATCCTGCACCTCCTTGGAGAGTAGGGTCTGTTGTGATGCTAAGGAATCTTCCATGCGGCTAGATTGAGTGTTTTTAGCTGACTGTGAAGAGTTTTGAAGCTGTGCTGAGTCAAAAGAAGAGGCATTAGAGGTAGGGTCCATGGTGGGGAATGCGTCAGGCTCCTCAGGAGTGGGTACCAGTGTTGTCTTGGCCAGTCTGGAGCAATGAGAATCATCTTTGGTCTGTCTGCTCTGGTTTTTAATAGAACTTTGGGCAGCAGAGGAAGAGGTGGGAAGGCATAAACTGTCACTGATGTCCAACTGAAAGAGAGAGCGTCCACTCTCCAGGCCTTTGGATGAAAAATCCTTGAGCAGAATTTTGTCAATTGGTGATTTTTGTGGGAGGCAAAGAGATCTATGTCTGGCCTTCCCCATGCTTGAATTATCCCTGTAAAAACTTGAGGATGCAACTTCCATTCGTGTGGGTCTGTCATATTTCTGCTTAGGTTGTCTGCCAGCGTGTTTTCCTTGCCTGGCAAGTACTGTGCTTGTAGTTCGATTTGTAAGTCCAGGGCCATGTTCCAAAGTGACATGGCCAGTCTGTATAGGGGGTATGAATGGGTTCCTCCCAGTTTGTTTATGTACCACATTACTGTGGTGTTGTCCATCCTTATCAATAGTTGACCTTGTTGCAGAAGGTCTTTGAAAGCTATAATAGCATTTATTACTGCTAGCATTTCATTTTGATTGATGTGTAGGTGCTTTTCTTTATGGGACCATTTGCCCTGAATGCACTGATCTGTCATGTGCGCCCCCCAGGCGTAGTCCGAGGCGTCTGTTGTGATGACTTGATTTGCTTGAGGCTTGCTGAATGGGAGACCTGTGTTTGTTTGGCATGCTTGAGCCCACCACAGAAATTCCTTTTGAAGACATGGAATTAGTGGTATTATTGTTTCCAAACTGTGGTTGTGTTGAGACCATAGGTTTTTCAGGTACCACTGAAGTTTCCTCATATGCAGCTTTGCACATGGGATTAGTAAGATGCAAGATGCCATGAATCCCAGAGCCTGCAGGATTTTCCTTGCAGTCAGCCTGGTGCAATTTGCTAGTGTTATGAAGTATTGAGTTAGTTGCCCCTGCTTCTCTGGCGTGAGGTAGGCCATCTGGGTGTTTGTGTCCAAGTTGGCACCCAGGAAAATTATTTTCCGAGAGGGTATTAGCCTTGACTTCTTTTTGTTGACTGTGTATCCCAGAGAATTCAACAACATTACTACATAAGCCAGATGTTTCAGAAGAATGTGCTTGCTGTCCGCTTGGATCAGGCAGTCGTCCAAATAGGGGTATATTTGTATCCCTTGAAGTCTGCAGTAGGCAATTACTGATGCCAGGCATTTTGTGAATACTCTGGGCGCAGTAGATAAGCCAAAGGGCAATGCAGAGAATTGATAATGGGTTGAACCTGCAAGAAATCTGAGGTATCTTCTGCAATTTTGTCTGATTGGGACATGCAGGTATGCCTCCTTGAGGTCCAATGTTACCAGCCAAAACTCCTTGCCCAGCATGGAAAGAAGCTGCTGTAGAGTGAGCATCTTGAATTTTGGTACGAGTAAAAATGTGTTTAGGATGGATAGGTCCAAAATAGGTCTCCAATCTTTTCCTTTCCTTGGTACCAGGAATAGTCTGGAATAAAAACCTTGACCTTGTTCGTGCGTAGGTACCTGTTGAATAGCTTTCATGTCTATGAGATCTGAAATTTGTCTTTGTGCCTCTGCCCTTTGATTGTGTGACAGGTTTGGCATGCCTCTCATTTTTGGAAGGGTGTGAAAATGGAATCTGTAGCCTCTGTTTATAATGTCCAGGATCCATTTGTCTTTTGTGACAATATGCCAATTTTTTGAAAATAATATCAGTTTTCCGCCTAAGGGTGCTGCCATTTGAGTATTGCTTGGCATGCAAAGGGGAAAGTCATTGGGCTTGCTTTCTGAATGGTTGCGAGTTATCCTCACCACCTCTTTGTGTAGGAGCTTGCCAATGTCTGCCTCTAAACAATCCTTGGGATTGCCCTCTGCCCCTCGAGCGCCTGTATCTACCTCTTTGGGGTCTGTCCGTGGCTGGAAAGGACCAATTTTTGGAAGGCCAATTTCTACTGAAACGTGGGGGTTGTACCTGTAGAAATTCTTTCACTGTTTGCATTGATTTAGCCTTTTCCTCCATTTTCCTTAATACCTCCTCAGCATTAGCACCAAATAATACATCCTTTTGCAGAGGGGCATCTAGTAATTTAGCTTTGACATGATCTGGTAAGGTTTGTTCCTTGAGCCAGGCATGTCTACGTATGACTGATCCTGTAACAGCAGCTCTACATGAGGCCTCTAGAGCATCAAAACCACATTGTAAGGTATGTTTACCCATTTGTTCTACACTATGCATCAAATCTTGCAACTCCTTCAAGTCTGGTTGTTCAGGTTGTGACATTTTACTTCTCAATTGTGATAACAAAAACTGTTGGTACTTTAGCATATGGAACTGACAGTTTAATGCCCTCATGGTTAAGGTGGCCGAGGTATATACCTTTTTTCCCCACCTTTCTAAGGATCTGGAATCTCTCTCGGAAGGTAATGGATTTTTAGCAGTGGAGGCCTTAATTCCCTTGGGGCCCTGTGAGATAGTTTCTGGGTCAGCAGCATGGCTTTTATATAGAAATTGATGTGAGTCAGGAACCCTGTAGTACCTGTCTGGCTTGACTGGAGCTGGAGGTAGAGAATCTGGGTTAAGGCAGGCCTCCGAGTACACATCATCTAGTATGTCTAAGACAGGAGGTATAGCTAGAGGCCTGTGCTGAGGTAGCAAGAGAAATTCCCTAAGCCTTTTCTTGGAATCTGAATAATCTTGGCCTTCCCAGTGGAAGTGTTCCCTTAAGGTATGCAAAGTTTCCCCAAATGAGTAATCCTCTGAGGGGGATACAGAGGGAATGGACTCCTCTGCATCAGAGTCTTCAAAAGGGGAGTAAGAATGTTCCTGTTCATCAGAGTGCTCTGATATAATGGAGCCCTGATCAGAGGAGGGGGATTCTTCCTCCACTCTGGGCCTTTTGTCCGGGGGGGGGTTGAGAACCCCTGATAAGAGTAATTAGATCCTCAGCCATCTTAAGCATCTGTTTTTTAGGCATGGGGCCTGGAGATGGGCCCTGTGTAGCTTGTCTCTTAGAATGCATGGCTGCTTTAGACTTAGTGAAAGCCTTGATGGAAAAAGAAGAGGAAGGTCTGAAGACACCTTGAGAGGGGGTAGACCTGTCCACATTTTGAGATTCACCGCCAAGAGTGGCTTCGGTATCTGTAGTCGGGGTGTGGGCCGAGAAGCCTGCGACCTCGGGCACAGGAGACACCGCCAATGTAGTGTTGTCGGTAGTCAGGGGCTGCGTAGGCGCCTCGCTGAGAACTGGATCACGTGCAGTCGGCTTTGGCGTGGTGTCGGTAGAGGCAGCGGACCTCGTGTGTCGGTCCTTATCTTTGCGTTTTTTAGACAAAACTGGAGTCGGAGTATCCGACGACATAATATAGTTACATTTTTTGCCAAAATAATGCTGGGCGAACTCCACCTGACGCTTAATGGTGCGTTTGTTGAATGTAGCACAAAAGCGACAGACCGAGACGTCGTGGTCTGGGCCTAAACAAGGAATACAGAGGGAATGGAAATCCTTATGCGGTATTTGCTTCCCACATGAAATACAATTATTAACTTTGTCTGACATCGGTCTGAGGCAAGAAAAGTTTCCCCAACGGGGTACTTAGCTTTCAAGAAGACTTCGGTTGCAAAATTTTCGTAATTTCAGGAGCTGGCCGACCGGCACTTGCGAACTGCTTCTGCTTCGGGCACCGAGCGGCAAGAAAGACAGAAGAAAATGGCGTCGGCTGGTTCTTATTATACCCCTGGCGCACTGACGTCAGGGAAGAAGCGACGACAACCGACGCCGGACCTAGACTTTGGAATTCGGCCGACCGAGGACCCGCCTGACGGCAGGAGAACCCATCTGTTATGACTACAGCTGTATGCACGATGAACATATATGAATAAGTTCAGAATCCTACCTGGTCTGGGAGTACCTTTTGGATGACTCTTGTTAACAGTTTTTGGATTTCTTGTGCTGCTGCCTTCCTCTGACTGGGTGGAATGCCGGGAAGTTTCTTCCTTTGACAGTGAGGAAGAAGGAAAAATGGTATGCAATAACCTCTGGATATTATTCTTAGCAACCATGAATCTTTTGTGATGTTAGTCCAGGTAGCAGGGTGCAAAGAAAACTGACCCCGACAGCCTCCAGAGTAGGACAGTTGGGCAGCGCTTCAGGAGCACTGAAAGGGCCTGTCTAAAAAAGAATCTCTAAAGCACTAGTTTTGCAGTCCTCTTCTGCCTCTAGGGTGGTGTCTACCATTAAAATTTCCCCCTCTACCACTAGAGGAATTTTCCTCATGCAAATCCTGAAAGGGTCCCTGAGATTTACGGACCCACATTTTTTTACCACCTCTCTGGTTCCAAGAGAAGGTCCGCTGAGGCTTAGAAAACTTGATCCCTACAGCAGACAGGGTTTTTCCATCTTCTTCTCTGTGGGTAAGCGTATCCTTTACTGATGGCCCAAACAAAGAAGTGGCATAGAGTGGGGCATTACCAAAGGACATCTTAAAAGGCTCTGCAACATCACATAGTAGTATCTAGGCATATCTCCTTATGGTAATGACTGAATTGGCTGCTGATGAGGTACCTTCAGCTGTGTGAGAGACTAACCTCATCAAAGCATTCGAAATAAATAAGAGTGGCCAGTTGAGAGGATGTTCTTTTAAAATCTTCAGCAAACATAGACTCTGAGAGAGTATTTGAATGGCCTCAGGGCAAAGGTAGCTGAAGCAAACAATTTCTAAACCTGTCCAACACTCTAGACTCTCGGTTAGGCAGATGGGCAGCAGAGCTTTGTTCTGTTAGCTCTTTCTTGGTGGCTGCCACCACCACCATAGCATCAACTTGGACACCTTTGATCCAGTGGGGCCTGTCTGCAGGTGGTGTCAAGAACTTGTCAGGGTATTTGGGGATGGGCTCAACAACATCCAGCTCCTCCTATGCTAGATCAGTAAGTTCATCTGCTGGGAGGTGACCCAAAATGTAGATGGACTACAACCAAAAGCCTCCAATAATACAGATTCTTTGGGAGAAGGGGTTTGGGATGACCAACCACCTTTCTGCTTTAGGATCTCTAAAATATCGCCAAAGGAAATGTCATTGGGTGGTGATCTGGGGGATCCCTCTCCTTCATCAAGATCTGTGTCTTCCATTAGAGACTCCAAGAATTAGTCTATGTATCCTTTTACACATCCTTTTCCGGGGGTATTCTTCTGTGGGGTGTTCTGGACAGGTGTCAGAAGAGAGGGGAGGCTCCTCTACTGGAACTGGCTGGAAGCCTGCTGAAACTGGCTGTCCCTGTGGAATAGCCCTGAGCGACTCGCAGCATGGACCGATGAGCATAAAAGGGTAGGATCCAAAATAAGAGAAGGCAGTTCTCAATGAAGAGAGAGAGCCCTATCCACCACCATCAAAGGCTAAAGGACCAGAAGTCCCAATCCACTCCTTTGGAACTGAACCTTCCGAGGAAAGTAGATCATAGCTCCTTTCAGATCCGAGCCTTGAGGGAAGAATCAGATCCAAACTCTCTAGAGGCAAAGCTCCGAGGGAAAGGGATGGATCTGACAACACTGAAGCCGACCCTACCCCCTTGGACCCAACGTCAACACCTTGGCTCCGAGACCTGTTCTGATCCAAGGGTATTGGAGCAAAACCTGTCAGGGAAACAGTCGGAGTGGAGGACAAAATTTTCCTCATATCTGATGTTGAACCTCTCAGGGATTTCGGATCCTGGTGCTCAGAAACCACTGGTCGGATCAGCCAAGGAGAGAATGAGCTTTGAGTGTATACTCACAGATCAAGTAGCATATGGAGCTGGCAGGACCCCAATCTGGATCTGAGCTCTGAGAAATTTTTGCATCATCCTATCCACAACCGCTTTGGATAAACCTCTGGAGGACCTAGAAGATGCTGTGGAAAAGGGCCTGGAATGTTTCTTCTGAGTATGAAACAATTGCGCAGGCAAGGATGGTGAAACAGGCTTTAACAAGTATTCAGAAGTACTGCTCCTATGAGACATACCTGGCTTCAGATCCAAAGACTTAGGATCCAGCATCGATGTCAGTGCTGAAGAAGAGATGACTATCGGAGCTAAAGATGATTTTGAGTCCAAGGGTAGGCTAAGAGACTTCAGATCCAAAGATGTTGGATCCATAACTTTTCTCACTTTTTCTCTAGGCTCTGATAAAGACCTGGGGGACTTCAGCAGAGACCCATTCTTGTGCCCCAAAGAAGCTACTTTGCTGAATTTTGAAGGGGTTTGAGCCCCAGAAGATGAATCAGCAGGAAGTAAACCTTTTAATATAAATTTGTTATGCCTGTCAGCCCAAGCTCTAGGATTAAATGTAGAGCAGACTGTACAGGCCGTATCTAAATAATCATGACCAAGACAATAAATGCACTCCTTGTGGACATCTGAGTTTGGGATCTTACGCCCACAAGAAATCCGTTTTTAAAACCTGTAGATTTTTCAAACATGACAGCCAAGAAAAACTAACGTTTTTTTTTTTTTTTACATTACCAAAGAAGAATTAAAAAAAGAGGCAAGGTTACCAACTATGGTAACAAGGAGAAATACCATTTTTTTTAAGTTAGGTAAGGAACGTACCAACAATGGTTCACAGACTACTAAAAAGCAATCAGCAGAAAAAAAGAGATTAGAAAAAGGATATTCCTAACTCCAGTGACAAATAAGAGGGAGGAAATGAGTAAAAAGTTCAAGTTTTATAAAAGTTTTAGGAGATAATATAATCGAAAAAACTTTTTCGCAAGTACTTGAGAGTGGAACCTGCATCTAACCACAATGGTGACAAACAAGATTTGAAGCAACAGGGATGCAGTAGGGCATTATGAGTAGAGGGAGAACCTTGAGAGTTGGATTCAAAGTCTACAGTATGTGGCTAAGTCAGATCAGAGGATCAGATCCATAACCCATAAGTGAGGAAGAATGAAAAGGACATCAAATAAAGGAGTTTTCTTTGGTTTAGTTATGCCAAAATGTATAACAGTTAACATTCCAATGGCAAAGTCCCATAACCAAAACTGACTGTCACAAAACTAAATGGAGCCAAGCTGAATTAACTGCAGCTTTGAAGGGAGCTACACCCCCCAATCACTAACAAAGTGTGACTTTGCTTCCAGCATCCCTAGTCTCTAAACATACCACCACCTTGACAAAAAATAAATAAATGTATTTTCCTTTTCTCTACAGTGGTGGACTCTTTGGAGTTAATATATTTAAGACATCAAGAGAGTGGAAACAATGCTCCAACATAACAAGGTACGGGGGAATCCCTCCCTGCAAAAACACTAATCAAATGTTCATGCTTATAAGATGCTGTAACAGCATAATGGGTAACTGTAAGCTGGACTACGCTGTGCTGTTTCACTGCAGCTTGTACGCTAGTACACAAAAGCACACCCAAAAAACATTCTTCTATTAAACACATTTTATATATACATTCTCTGCTGGTTCAAAAGGAGATAAAAGTTTGCCTGCCTAATATAATGCTCACATTCCAAGCAGGAAAATATTTCTTCTTTATTTCATTTGTATTTGATTACCATGGACCTTTTTCAGATTCAATCCCACAGCACTGTCTGGTTAAGTGACTTTGGCCTTAACCGAAGACCTCTTACAAAAGCTTTATAAAGGGTTCCGCTGCTACCTTTAATAAAGTTAGTATACAGACAGACAGTGTAGAACCACTAACTTTTATTAAAAAAGCCAACTGTGAGTCCAATAAATTACTTAAATAAGCAATTTAAATAGTCCAAAAGCCTTGGTAAAGGAAAGTAAAAAAAAGCTTTAGACCTTGTACAGCAGTCCAAGTGAGTAATCTCCTCCACTTTTGATGGTAAGACTTCCTAGTATTTGGGATCCCATTTCCATTTAAGATAAGACTTAGATGGAAAGGCAAGTACAAATACACATGTATGCATGCATACAAACATGCACACAAATATTTCAGGCATGGGCAATAATGCCTTTCTAGCCTGCCAAAATACCAATACAGTTATTCCCACTAACAAGTATCCAGGTTGTTCTTAAAAAAGTCTAAACTAGTGCTTGCTTTAAAGTAATTTGGTACTCTATTCCATGCATCAGCTAGCCTCTCAGAGAACCAGTTAGTACACTTCTCATTCCTACATAATCTTCTACACAGGTTGCCTATGAATCTCTACTACTTTGTGATAACACAAAACTTCTCCACAGGTTGTTGTCTCTAAATGCCCTATACACCCAGAATAAGGTCTCCTCTTAAATGTCTATATGATACACTGTACAAGTTCAGATATTTTACTCTTTCATTATAACTTAAATTTTCACACTCATTGATGACCTTGGTATATTTCCACTGTACTCTTTCCAATTTACTCCTGCTTGTTTTCTTATAAGATTACTGTTATTTCATATTTGAGTTTGGGTCTAAAGTAACTGAGAAACAATAACATAATCATTTCTGATTCCCCAGACTTTATAAATCTTTTTTTACAGCCTACAGTTCTATAACTATCATTAACCAGTTGGTAGATATGATTAGAAAAACCTCAAAGCTGGATCTACCCATATACCTGGGTCATTAAATTAATCTACAGTTTCAATCGGTTTGCTGTATTAAGTATTTACCTTTCAATCTACATTGCCCAAATCTCATATGCTCAGTTTTTGTTGTACTTATCAGCATATTATTCACCTGTGCCCAAATGGTTAATTTAGTCCAAGTTCTTTTACAGTGTAATACATGTAATCAGTTTATCAGTTTTCAAGTCATCTGCATACAGACTGTAGGACACCTCAGATGAAAAAGATAGAACTGAAAGATATAACCTAAACAAGTACGGACCTAGGACAGAGCTCTGTGGGACACTGACTGTAACTTAGATTGCTGTATGTTACTTGCTGTGTCCTATTTGTAAGCCATGCAGCTATCCATCTTATCAAAAGTACATCAACAACTAGTTATTCTAATTTATTGATCAGGGTTTTGTGTATGACTCAAATGCTGAAGTTAACTCTACAAAAATCACATCACAGCACAAATTTTTCATTTACAGCTGTTATTATACTGCTATAAAACATCATGTTACAAGTAGTTAGCTATCTACTTTCAACGTATGCATGTTGATATATGGTTTTAAGTCCCAACCTTTACAATTCTCACAACAATTTATTCAAAAAAACTTCTTTATTATTTTTCCACAACATGAAAGTAAACTTACAGGTCTGCATGACTCTGGGTTTGTCCTACTCCCCCTTCCTTAAAGACAGGTTTAACAAGTTCATATCTCCAATCTTAAGGAGTCTCCCCATATTTAAATGACCTGGTCAATAAAGTACAGTTGTGTAAGTTGAACTTACCATAACAGTAGATGTTCAAATGATCACTGCTGCGGTAGCCTTAGCTATATGGGATACATCCTATTAAGGATATAACTGCCAGCCAGCTTCCAAAGCTTCAAGACACCTTCTGCAAGCTGAAACTGTCAGGCAGCTTGAGCTGAGCCGACTAAAGACAAATTTGGGCACAAAGCCCTTCAGAGCTTTCCTGCCAGTAGAGAAAGGCAGCTCAGCCCTGAAAGGACAATGCTATGGGGGAAAAAAGTTATGTACATACCATAATGTTCTACCTGTGTTGTCCATTTTCATTCTTCCTCACCTGTGGGTCTTGGATCCAATTGTCGGATTCGGCTCAGCCTCATTTTCTAGATTTAGATCCCAATTTCGAGCTCCTCCCTCTTCCCATAATGAACTACACTGTCCCTGTCGCCTCAGATTGAGTTTCCTGCCTATTGATATTAGATAACAAACAGGGCAGGTAAATAAAATAAAAAGGCTCAAACCTGGAATATGTATATTTTTTAAAGATCCTTCTAAGAATGACTAGCTGGGGGATGGCTGGGAGGGAAGGTGAGGAAGAATGAAAATGGACAACAGAGATGGAACGTTATGGTAAGTACATAACTTCTGTATCTGATGTTGTTCTTTTCATTCTTCCTCACCTATGGGTCAGAATCCCCAGCAACATAACTCTTGGGAGGCCCTCAAAGAAGGATATGCGGAACCAATGTCAGACCAAAGAAAGCTCTGAAAGCTCTGATTTTGGAAGCAATGGCCAAATATTAATGTGTCACACTGGAAGGACTATTTGACCCAGTCACTGTAAGATAAATAATATCAACAGAAGCTAGGTAGAAAGTTAGATGTGATAATCCTAAATTTGCCCGAGTTACTGTAGGAGGACGAGGGAATTCCAGGCCATTTTGGAAATTTTCAGCAAAAAATCTTAGTCAGTAATCTCTTGGTCAGAGTGACCTAGAGTAATACTTAACTGAAGCAGCTAGAAGTGTAAATAAGTAGCTTATCAGACATTCTATACTTTGGACTCATGTAATAGTGTGGATGATTGATACTGGACTTTGTGATTATTAAGGTTAAATAGGAAGGGGTAGGTATGGAAGGATACCCAATTTTTAAGACAAATAATGTGAGAATGGTTGACAAACAAGGTCTAAAGGTCTGGAAGCCATTTGTCAAAGGTATCTGCAACCAACAGGAGAATTTTCCAGGAAGAGATTTCGTATCCCCATGCTTGTCAGTTTTTAAGGGGTTTTGTGCTAGTTACTGAAGGATAACCATACGCTCCAACGAAGAAGAGGGATGTCTCACAGAGGCTGAGAGTAGCAAAATTTCTTACAGGAAAAGTTTTTCATAATCTAGAAGTTGTAAAGAGGTAGGAATTTATTTTCAGACTGAAAAATCGATATATTCGTTGGTAAAGTTTTAACAATAGATAAAACTCACCTTTTCTTAAAAAGGGTAGACAAGACAGGGATAGATGGTAGAGATAGGAGCTGAAAAGGGGCCAATGTTCATACTGGAAGCTCTAGTGGGTAATGCTATGAGGTTGGACCATTCTTCAGTAAACATGCATTCCCACTACAGCTGGACAGCATCCTGAATTACTACATTTAATAAGGAGGAGGGGGCAGTTTGTCCGGCAATGTGTCCTCCAAATGAGTAGCCATCAAATACAAAGTTTACAATATTGGGTGTATATTAAGGAAGAAGATAGAGTATAATAAGAATAGACCACTACAATGTGTAAACTAAAGAAGTGATCAGCATAAGAAAAATTGCTAACGAGGACATATGAACAAAAACAGTAAGTAAAAGATGATAGAGAACGATTTGCACAAAGAGACATCCTCTGAAGAGGTGCAGCCACAATACAATGTTAACTAGTTGGGTGAGTATTAGAACTAAATACAGGCTGGTAAGGAATAGCCGATTGAGCCGTCAATTCTACTGAAAGATGCTGGAAGGAATCGATTTTAATTTGGCTTCATTTTGGTGATGCCCATGGGTTTGGGCATGTAGAGAAAAGGTAAACCCTAGTTTGAAGAAGTTGATGTCTGACTGGAGCAGACAGAAGTCAACCATTTGTGTATGAAGACAGTAGTCATCCTTCCAATCTTATGTGGTCCATTTCAACTGGCTAACATTAGGTACACACCTTGAAGGGTGTGGTAAGAGTAAAGGGATGGCAATCTGACAGGTTAGAGACTAGTCCTCATTAAAAAAGGCAGATGACTGTACAGTACTTATCTATTTTCAAATGGTCAATAGTCAGGGTGGACTAAACCATAAAAGATCTTGAC
This sequence comes from Protopterus annectens, assembly GCF_019279795.1. Taxonomy (NCBI): domain Eukaryota; kingdom Metazoa; phylum Chordata; order Ceratodontiformes; family Protopteridae; genus Protopterus; species Protopterus annectens. The sequence goes on along the minus strand of NC_056746.1, from coordinate 262,217,690 downwards.
TTTGAATTCAGTGTATTGAAGGTATGCTCCCACCTATCATTAGTGCCCTAATCAAGAAGGTATCACCAAAAGGGGGCATTAAACAAAGATGCCCTAAAGAGTGCCAAAGTACTGTAGCTTCATGTCCACATATCTGAAATTGAGTCAGAGCTAGTTGGTTGAAATGCTTTCCACTATCTGAGGAATCAAACTTTTTGAAAAGGATGACAAAGTAGCCAGTTGATGAAGTAACTTCTTGACCTCTCCTGACGAGTTCGAGACAAAGAGCAGATCAGAAATGGCAGGGTGACCACAACAAACTGGTGGAGGTGGCAGCAGCTCACAATAAAGTGTAAATCTCAGAGGTGAATCCATGTTCTGAGCCAGAAAAGACCCTGTTCCAGAGAGCAAATCTGCAGGGTCTAGTCAAAAAGATACCACTCCGTTCCGCATAATTCCAGAACCATACAGGCATGGGGGAAAACAAATTCATCCATGCAGTGTGCAAAAGCTAGCACCATATGATATGCCTGCAGAGCAAATGGGGGGCACTATCCCCTCCCCCCTTTTTAAGATAAAAAGGAGAATCTCATATTTGTACTAAATACAAAACTGCACAAGTATTGTACAGTGGAAGAAAACTGCAAAAAATGACCAAACTACAAAGGCAATGTTTTCAGAAAGCAACACAGTCATACCTCTCAACCTCAGAGAGCACGATATCCGGGCACAGCCTAAAATAATGGCGGGACAAAGGCACAAAAATAATGACATATTTTACCTAGTGCTCTTATAAAATCTGAAAAGCAAAGGTGAATCATTATTGGTGATTTTATTCCTTGGTGATTTACAACAGACCCAAAACATTTCAAAAGAAATGCGCAAAAATACAAAAACAAAAATCTGCAAAAAAATGGAGAGTTGAGAGCCATGAACACAGTGCACACTGATGCAGTTGGATCTGATGGAAATCCCGGATATGAAAAAACAAGCAAAGTTTTAGCAACTCCAGGTCCGAAAGTATCGGACCATGGAATAGCCCAGCTCCTACAGAGGGACTATTAGTCTTTGGATCCCACGCTTAGGATCCTGTTCAGAGAAAGGAACCAGCATAAAGTAAAAACGTATGATCTTTTCTTACTTTCTCACTCTCTCTCTCTCTCTCTTTTTTTCTCTCGTTTTTTAGGAGGCAGAAGCTGATGAAATGGGTAATGGACTGGAAAGACTGAAAACAGAGTAAACCTTTCAGATCTGAATAATAGTTTCGATCCCTAAGGAGTCCTGGGATCTGAATATCTCAGATCCCTTGACAATGGGTAGGAAGTCTGACATTATTTTGTGAATTCAGTCTTTCTTAATTGTGCACTGAATTGCCAAAAAAAACTTCAGATTTTCTGAACAACAGGCAAAAAAACAAGTAAAAAAAGTACAGTTGTGTACACTTACCATAAATGTAGATGTTCGAGTGTATTCACTGTTGCAGTCATCACATTTGGGTTATCTGCTTGCAGTAGCCCTCATTCGGCCTGATTAACAAAGTATTGGGTCTTGCGTTGGTTGCTGTCTCATCTTCCATGACGTCAGGTAGTCAGGGGTATAAAGCATGCAGCCGACGTCATTACATCAGTTTTTCTTGCCCCAGATGTCAGGTGCCCCCATAATGGGAAGCAATTATATATACAAGATTACACCTTCAACAAAAAAGCAAATACACCAAAAAGCTTTAAGCATAGAAAGCAAGAATAAAGGTATAGTAAATATAAGTCAGGGGGCTACAGGGAGGGTAACCAGGACTGCAACAGTGAATACACTCGAACATCTACATTTACGGTAAGTGTACACAACTGTACTATGTTCTTCATGTTTCACAGTTGCAGTCATCACATTTGGGTAGATTCCCACAGCTAAGAATGGGAGGAGGAAATTAGATATTATTAGGACCAGCTATAAGTCCCTGTAAGACTGCAGTGGCAAAGCCAGCTCTGGATTTAGAAAAAAATGGCAAATGGTAATGCTTGGTGAAGGCATGTACAGAACTCCAGGTAGCAGCTTCTAGGATGTCCTTGGTAGGGACACCTCTGATAAAGGCTGTAGAAGTAGATGCAGCCCTGGTTGAATGTGGTCTAATCCCCTGTGGGATAGGTTTTCCATGGTGCTTATAGCAGAAATTAATGCAATGGCCTATCCACTTAGAAATGGTTTGCTTTGAAATGGCCTTCCCCTCTGCCCCTGCAGCAAATGCATCCAGCAGTTGTTCAGATTTCCTAAGAGGTTTAGTCCTGTCCAAATAAAACCTACATCGTCTGTGCACATCTAAGGAGTGCAGTATTCGTTCCCCTTTGTTCTGTGGATTTGAAAAGAAGGTTGGCAAATGAATGGACTGATTAAGGGCCACACTGGATACCATCTTGGGCATGAAGGAGGGATTGGTCCTGAGGGACACCCTGTCCGCATGAAATATGATGAAAGACTCCACTGCCATAAGGGCCTGCAATTCAGACACCCTTCTTGCTGAAGTGATGGCTAAAAGGAAGGCTGTTTTCCAAGAAAGGAATTTCAACTCTGCATTTGCAGCTGGCTCAAAAGGAGGTAGAGAGTTTTTCCAATACAAAGTTAAGGTCCCAGGCTGGAGTAGGGCCCTCCTGGGTGGTCTTAAGTTTTTGGCCCCTCTGAGGAACTGCTTCAGCAGAGGAAGAGAGAAGAGGGGTGGTTCTGTGTTATAATGTGCTGAAATGGCAGAGGCATGAATTTTGATGGAGGAAAAGGAAAGGCCCTTGTGCAGCATCTCAGTTAAGTATTGAAGAATCTGAGGTAAATTGGGCGCTGCTGTGCCCATCCCCTGAGTTTGGTTCCAGGAACAGAATCTTTTCCATTTTTCAGCATAGGATTTTCTACTACTAGGCCTCCTTGCCTCCAGAATGACATCTAACGCTTGCTTACTGAGGGATGGTAATGGAGATATCAGGTAATTAGCCAGGCTGCCAGGTTCAGGGTTTGAAGCTGTGGGTTAAGAATCTGGCCCTCCTGCTGGGACAGCAGGGCAGGGGTCTGAGGCAGGTGCTATGGTGCCAGTAGTGACACACTGCGCAAAAGGGGGTACCAGTGTTGGCAGGGCCAGTCTGGTGTAATCAGTATCATCCTTGGTTTGTCCTGTTTGATTTTTAGTAGTACCTTGGAGAGGAGAGGCAGGGGGGAAAGGCATAAACTGATAGGTTTTTCCAGGTGAAGGACAGGGCATCCACTTTGCAAGCTTGCTTGTGAGGAGTACTTGTGCAGAATTTTTCAAATTGGTAGTTCTGGGGAGAGGCAAACAGGTCTATATCTGGGCTCAACCATTTGTTTATCAACATGTTGAATATCTTTGGTTCCAGTTTTCACTCATGTGGGTCCATGTGCTTTCTACTTAGTTCGTCTGCCAGTGTATTTAGCTTTCCTAGCAGGAATTGAGCCTGTAGGTGCACTTGGTAACTCAAGACTATGTTCCACAGAGCCATGGCTAGTCTGCAGAGAGGATATGAGTGGGTTTGCTCCTGCTTATGTACCACATAACAGTGGTGTTGTCAGTCTTTACCATTAATTGTCCTGGAAGAATGTGGTCCTTGAAGGCTGTCAGAGCATTCTGTACAGCTAATATTTCTTTTTGATTGATATGCAGGTGCATTTGACTTGGATTCCATTTGCCCTGAATGCACTTCCTTGACAAGTGAGCCCCCCATGCATAGTCTGATGCATTTGTTGTTAGAGTTTGGGCAGCAGGGGGTAGAGTGAATGGCAGTCCCTTGTTTTGGTGACAGGCCAAAGGAACTCTATCTGTAGACAAGGTATGATAGTAATCATTGCTTCTAGATCCTGAGAATGTTGACACCATAGGCTTTTTAGATACCACTGTAGTTTGCTCATATGCAGTCTTGCATATGGAATTAGAAAAATGCACACGGCCATGAACCCCAGGGCTTGCAGTATTTTGCTTGCAGATAGGTGGGTCTTTGTGGCCAGTAGTTTGAAGTAGGCTCTCAAATGAACTTGTTTTTCTGGCGTGAGAAAGGCCATCTGGGAAGTTGTGTTCAAGCTTGCTTCCAGGAATACAATTTGTTGGCAGGGTACAAGATGTGATTTCTTTTTGTTTATGGTGTACCCCAGAGAAGTTAGCAATTTCTGTACAAACGCCAGATGATTCAATAGTATGTCCTGGCTTTCTGCCTGAATTAGACAATCGTCCAGGTATGGATATATTTGGATATTTCTTTGCCTGCAAAATGCAATGACTGGAGCCAGGGACTTTGTGAATACCCTGGGTGCAGTAGATAAGCCAAAGGGCAGTGCAGAGAACTGATAGTGCATGTAACCTGCTTTGAAGCGTAGGTATCTTCTGCAAGATTCCCTTATTGGGATGTGCAGGTAGGCTTCTTTTAAATCCAGTGTTGCCAACCAGGCATACTTGCCTAGCATAGGAAGCAGCTGGTGAAGAGTTAGCATCTTCAATTTTGGGATCACCAAAATGTGTTTAGGATAGAGAGGTCCAGAATAGGATGCCAGGAGTTGTCTTTCCTGGACACCAGGAAAAGTCTTGAGTAGAAACCTTGTCCCTTTTCTTCTGCTGGGACAGGCTAAATAGCTCTGATACTTAGAAGAGAGAGAACCTGCTGTTGAGCCTCTGCCCACTGATTTGGGGGTAGGTCTGGCCAACTGTTTGGGGTGACATAACAGTGGTGTTGTCTGTCTTTACCAATAATTGTCCTGGGAAAATGTGGTCCTTGAAGGCTGTCAGGGAATTCTGTACAGCTAACATTTCTTTTTGATTGATAAGCAGGTGCATCTGACTCGGGTTCCATGTGCCCTGAATGCACTGCCCTGTCAAGTAAGCCCCCCATGCATAGTCTAATGTGTCTGCTGTTAGGGTTTGGGCAGCAGGGGGTAGAGTGAATGGGACCTCCTTGTTGTGGTAGCAGGCCTCTGCCCACCAAAGGAAATCTGTCTTTATGCAAGGAATGATAGGAATCATTGATTCCAGGTCCTGATAATGTTGACACCATAGGCTTTTTAGATACCATTGTAGTTTCCTCATATGCAGTCTTGCACATGGAATTAGTAGAATGCAAGAGGCCATGAACCCCAGGGCTTGCAGGATTTTCCTTGCAGATAGCTGGGTCTTTGTGGCCAGTAGTTTGAAGTAGGCTGTTAAATAAACTTGTTTCTCTGGCGTGAGGTAAGCCATCTGGGAAGCTGTGTTCAAGTTTGCTCCCAGGAATACAATTTGTTTGCAGGGTACTAGATGAGATTTCTTTTCGTTTATGATGTACCTCGGTGTGGTTAGAAGTTTCTTTACAAATGCCAGATGTTTTAGTAGCATGTCCTGTCTTTCTGCCTGAATTAGACAATCGCCCAGGTATGGGTAAATTTGAATATTTCTTTGCCTGCAAAATGCAATGACTGGAGCTAGACACTTTATGAACACCCTGGGCGCAGTAGATAAGCCAAAGGGAAGTGCAGAGAACTGATAGTGCATGGAGCCTGCCCTGAAGCGTAAGTATTTCTTGCAGGATTCCCTTATAGGAATGTGCAGGTAAGCTTCCTTTAAGTCTAAGGTTGCCAACCAGGCATCTTTGCCTAGCATAGTAAGCAGCTGCTGAAGAGTTAGCATTTTGAATTTTGGGATTACCAGAAAGGTATTTAGAATAGAGAGTTCTGGGATAGGACACCAGGAGCTGACTTTTCTGGGTACCAGGAAAAGTCTTGAGTAAAAACCTTGTCCCTTTTCTTCTGCTGGGACAGGCTAAATAGCTCTGATACTTAGAAGAGAGAGAACCTGCTGTTGAGCCTCTGCCCACTGATTTGGGGGTAGGTCTGGCCAACTGTTTGGGGTTGGTAAGGTGAGGAAGTGGAATCTGTATCCTTGGAAAACTATATTTAAAACCAATTTGTCCTGGGTAATGAGTTCCCAGTTTTTTACATGCAGGGCGATCTTTCCCCCTAAGGGAGCAGACAGTTGAGCAGGGCTTTGAAGGTTTAAGGTTAAGTCATTGTGACATTTTTCCATAGGGGGTGTCTTACTACTTCCAGCTTTGGAAGGGGGGGGCCCCCACTGAATAGGCCTGTGAGTACCTTGAGACTGTAGCCTAGGTGGTCTGCTGTTCCTGGGTTTGGACTGAGAAGGCCTGGAAGAGACAAGAAAGGACCAATTCTTAAAAGGCCAATGCCTGCTAAATCTAGGAAGCTGTACCTGCAGGAAATCTTTAACAGTTTACATAGATTTAGCTTTTTCCTCCATCTTTTTAAGGACTTCTTCTGCTTTGTTGCCAAACAGGCGGTCTTGGTTTAGGGGAGCATCCAGTAATTTAGCTTTAACATGATCTGGCAAATTTTGCTCCTTAAGCCAAGCATGCCTTCTAAGTACAGACCCAGTGACAGCAGCCCTGCAAGACGGTTTCTAAAGAGTCAAAACCACATTGCAAGGTATGTTTACCAACTTGTTCAGCAGAATGCATTAAATCCTGTAATTCTTTATTTTCAGCACAGTCAGGAATCAACATAATTTTCTGTTTAAGTAGTCCTATAATATGCTGCTGATACTTTAACATATGAAACTGTCAGTTTAAGGCCCTAATGGCCAAAGTACCAAAAGTGTATACCTTCTGACCCTATCTGTCAAAGGCCCTGGAATCTCTATCAGAGGGGGTAGGGCTTTTGGCAGAAGTAGCCTTAATGCCTTTAGGTCCTTGGGAAATGGTCTCTGGGTCCGCAGTAGGATTGTTGAAGAGGAACTTGTGAAAGTCAGGTACTCTATAATACCTGTCAGGCTTCCTGGGAGCTGGAGGTAAAGTGTCTGGGGCTGGCTAGATTCCAAGAAGGCATCATCTATAATGTCCAGGACAGGAGGGATAGCTAAAGGCCTGTGTTGAGGGAGGAGTAAGAATTCCCTGAGCCTCTTTTTGGAGTCAGAGTAATCCTGGATTTCCCAACGGACCCATCCAAGGTAGAGACATCTGGAGGTTCCATAGTCGAAGAAGCTGCAAAAGCAACTCACTGAGTACCGGCGAACTGGCGACTAGCTTAACAGAAGTGTCGTCGGCAGCTTTGGACCTATGCGGTCTGTCTCTGTCTTTATCTTTACGTTTTTTTGGAAAGTTGGTAGTCGGATGGCTTACCGAACCCATATCTGGATAGTTAAACCGAGTTCCAAAATAATTTGCTGCAAAAAGAGACCAAAGACGAATAGCCCGGGGGTTGAATAAGGCACAAAACTGACAGCGAGGGACGTCGTGATCTGGGCATATGCAAGGAACGCAGTACAAATGAAAATCTTTATGAGGTATTTGCTTTCTACAGGTAATACAATTGTTAACTTTTACTGACATCGGTTAAGAGCAAGAAAAAGAATCCCCAACGGGGTTACTTAGCTTTTTTGAAGATTCGGTTCTGAAACTCGAAAATGAAAAATTCAGGAGTCGGCCGAACAGCACTTGCAAACTGCTTCTGTTTCGGTCACCTCATGGCAAGAAAGACTGATGTAATGGCATTGGCTGCATGTTTTTACCCCTGATGACCTGACGTCATGGAAGAAAAGACAGCATCCGACGCAGGAATCCAAGACTTTGATACTCTGGCCGGCTGAGGGCTACCTGCAGGCAGATAACCCAAATGAAATGACTGCAACAGGAAACACGAAGAACATGAAATCAAGGTCCTAGTCAAGTGGGCCTTGACCCTGCCTGGAATAGATCTGTCATGGTGAGCATAGTAAAAGGTAATAGTCTTAAGACAACCATTTTAAACAGTCTGTTTTGACACAGGTTGTCCCTTCTTATTACATTCACAAGAAATTAACAATTGATCCGAAGATCTAAAAAAAATTAGTTCTGTCAAGATAGTACTTCAGTTGTCTGTCAACATCTAAGGTATGGAGTATTCCTTCTCCCTCGTTTATAGGTTCAGGAAAGAAAATGGAGAGACAGATAGTTTAGCTTAAGGTAAACTCAGATACCACTTTACACATTAAATGATTATTTCTCAAATAAACCCTGTCCCTGTGGAAAATAGGATAGGGTTGACTCACCATAAGAGCTTGCAACTCAGATACCCTTCTTGAAGGGGTCAGCACAATCAGCAGAAGTGTTTTCCATGTTAAGAACCTGACATCAGCCAGCTTAGCTGTTTCAAAAGAAGCAAATGTCAGCTTTTCTAACAGAAAATCAATATCCCAAGGGTGAGCCACCAGTTTACTTGGAAGCCTCTAATGCAAAACCCTTTCAAGAACAATTTGACATGAGACTACTTTAAAAGAGGAGGAGATCCAGGGGCAGACAGCCTGAACTGGCTGATAAATAAACCTTGATAGATGAATAAGAAAGGACATTTGATAGTAAGTCACACAACTACTGTAAAACCAGAGAACAACTAGCCCTGAATGGGTGCTTACTATGTTGTTGGCACCAAGTAGAAAACCTTTTCCCTTTGCTAATTTATTATTTTCTAGTAGCAGGCTTTCTTGTCTCCATGAGTACCTCCCGGACATCCTCAGAAAAGAGGTCCTTAAAAGGAATTAAGACCCTATAACCCAGGAAGTCAGCTGAAGATGACTGATGTGGGGGTGTATCAAACACCCCTGTTCTTGTATGAGTAGATCTATTTTGTAAGGAAACTTGTTGTAAATGCAATCGGCCATTTCCAAAAGAAGGGAAAACCGTGGTTGCCTGGGCCAAAAGGAAGTCATCACAATGATCTTGTGGGATTCCTTCTGAATCTTCAGAAGTACCATGGAAATAAGTGGAAAAGATAGAAAGGCATAGAGGAACATTTCTGGCCAAAGAAAAGAAAAGAAAAGCCATCTATCTTCCAAGCCTTCTTGCATGGAGTCCTGGAACAAAAAGATGCCAATCAGAAAAAATTGTTCAGACAGCAGGCAAAGAGATCTACTTGACGAACTCTCCACAGCTGGATCAAAACTTGGAAGACCCTCCGAGAGATCTACTTGATGAAATCTCCACAGCTGGATCAAAACCTGGAAGACCCTCCGATCTATTTTCCATGAATGAGGATCAGCCCTAGTCCTGCTCAGCTCGTCTGACACACAGTTTTGGTCTGATAGAATCTAGGATGTCTGCAGAGTGAGATAGTGCTGTGAAGTTATAGCCCAAGCTAACATTGCTAGTCTGCAAAGGGGGTACGACCTGCTTCCCCCTTGATTGTTGATATACCACATATAACTGTGGTACTGCCTGTAACCACTTGAAGTTGTCCCAGGGACTAAAGATGGTTCAGAAAGTTGAGTACATTCATCAGGGTAGCCTCTCCTTGACATTTATGTGCGTGTGTTTATCACTGGTGTCACACACACCCTGCACTTTTATCCCCCCTACAACTGCTCACCAAGCAAAGTCTGAAGTGTCTGGGGTGATTAAGTGCTTTGGAGTAGAGAGGGAGAAAGGGACACTTGAATTGAGGATATCCGTTGTCTCCACCAAAAAAGTATCTTCTGACAAACCCCAGTACTGGGATCTGATAAGATAAAAGGTGTTGATACTGGAAACAAAGAGATTTTAGACACCATTGTATCTTTTTCATGTGGAGTCTTGCCAGGGGTATCATGAGAATCATGGATGCTATGAGACCCAAAATCCTGATGTATTTCCTTGCAATGACTGAAGTCTGAGTGGAAAACCTTAGAAATAGATCTAAATAAAGATCTATTTTTTTCTGTGGAAGAAAAGCACTTTGAACTAAAGTGTCTAGTTGACATCCCACAAAAACAACCCTGTGTGAGGGAGTTAAGAAAGACTTTAAATGTTCTCTTGGAATCCCACCTTCTGCAAGAGATGTCTCACCCAAGAGACAGATACCTGACATTTGCAAACAGACACTGTAAAGATAAGCAAGTCATCTAAATATGGAAAATGGATACCACATGACTTTCAATGAGCTACAATTGGAGTTAGACTCCTTGTTAACAGTCCTGGTGCACTGTCCAAAGGGTAAGACAGAAATGATAATGTGATCAAGACACACAAAATCTTAAGAAATGCCTGAAGTATGGATGAATAGGGATGTGATTATAAGCATCTTTTAAGTTTAGTGTTATCATGAAATAAAAAAGAGGAAGAGGTAACGGGTTGTGAAGTGACATCATTTTGAATTTGGACATTATAAAAACAGGTTTAGGAAAGAAAGACCCAGAACTGGTCTCAAGAATTTTCTTTCTTTGGCTTTAGGAACATCCTTGAATAAAACCTCTTTTCCACCTGGGAAGGAGGAACTGGTTCTTTTTCTTTTTTTTTTTAACATCTTTATTGAATTATCACTTGTGACATAGGCAAATTTACATTTATACCAAAATAATCAAAATGTATTAAATTAACATTATGGGAACCCCTTGAGACAGCATGTGATGAAGAAAAGGTGGAAAAAAAGAAGTCCAATCTGCAGGATGAGAAACGACCCCCTGGAAAGGAGGAATTTCCTCCCGTTGCCATCTGTAACCCAGATGAATGATTTACAGAACCCATGTGTCTGAAACAATCTGTTGCCAAACAGAAAAATGGAGATTTCAGACTTTCTGGAAGAAAAAAGGACCAGAGTTGGAGGGGTTCTCATGGCCCCTTGAACAGTCAGACTTGGACTATCCTTGGTTTGGGTAGTTTAAGATTTCTTTTTGGACCCCCTTGCCACCTTTTCTTATATGTCTGTTTAACTGAATTCTGTTGATACTGTTTATTCTGTTTTTTGTTAAAAATGGATGACAAGAAAAAAACTCCCTTCAACAATATGGAAAAGGAAGGTTGAATAAACTTAAAAGATTCCATGGATCAGCGTTGCCCCTTTCATCATACTGTTTGACCATCTCTGCAGCAGCAGAATCAAACATTAAATTTCTATCCGACGGAGAATTCAAATCTCATTTTTTATATCATCTAGGAGGTTTGGAGAATGCAGCTAAGCAAATCTCTTTAAAACAATACCAGTGGCCATCGCCCTGGAATACGTATCAACAGAGTAATACACACACTGCAAACAATGAGAAGTGGCATGTGGAACAGAAGAAACTTAAGTTATTTAAAAATTATTTTTCCTCACAAGAAGAAACTGTGGATAAAACATTCCAAATACTCTCACAATTTCTCAGAACAGACTAATATATGAGTCTTACAATTTAAAAATCAAAGTTATAGAAGTACACGTTCATTTCCCCACAATTATCAATAATTTTCACATCCTTATTAGAAATAGAAGGATTGGAATTAAGTACATAGCAACAGTGGAATCAACCAAGGCTATAACTGCTGGGTCAGGTTTGGGAATAGTGTACAAAACTATAAAAGACTGATTAACTTTACACATCCTCTCCCTCTTTTTAGAGACAGCTGGCTATCAGGACAATTGCAGGCAATAAGATGCACATCCTCTAAAGCAGACAGGACAGGAGGAATGTGTGTATGTTCTGGAAAATCCTTCTGTAACAACTCATAATCTTTTGTGAAGGAATGAGGAACCTCAGTGTTCTCTCACTGAAAACACTGGGACATTCTAGAAATAGTATCATAGAAAGAGAGCCCCCCCCCCCCAACAGCCCACAGGGAGAATCAGAAACTGAGCTCTCCTCCAAGTCTGAATAAGAAATCTAAGAACAAAATCTTGAATCCATCCCTGCATCTTCCTGTTCAGATTCAGATTCCTGAATCTCTTCAGGAAAAGAGGAATCCTTCTTTCTTTTACCAGAAACTAATTTACAAGATGGATCAACAGCCTGAATTAAACCTTGAGCTAGTCCCAGTAAACTAGTCCTATCCAAAGAAATTTCAGGAGGAGAAGATACAAGCTTGGTTTTCTGTTTCTTTTTGATGTGAAAAATGGGGCCAAGCATGTTACTAGTGGCAGCTGCTGCTTCCCCAGTGATCGGCACAACATTCTGACACAAGAGGGAACCCTTCCTTGTTCCCTCTTCCAGGACCAACAAGAGTGACTCTCCCTCGCCCACTAAGAGGATTCCAACAGCTAACCTCCAGTCCATAGTGGCTGTAGGTGCAACACCTGAGGGATCTAGGGTAAAAGATGAGTGGTCTGAGGTACAACAAATGGCCACAGTGGAGTTACCTACCTGTTGCTGAAGCAAACTGCTAGCTTGCTGTGGTGGCAAAGACTGTTTACTTAACTTTTCCTTTCTGTAACTGGAAGAAGGACCGACTATGGGACCAGCAATCTTTTCCATGGTCAAGCCAAAAATGCTGCCTCTTTTCCGGGTAAGACAAACAGCAAATGCAGGTAATACTACCAATCCACAAAAGCTATTTTGGACAGAGAAAACACAATTAAAAGCACTTCAAAACACTATGGCAGCTCCACAATGGAAAAACAAACAATTTCTTCATAGAAAATATGTTTTCAGTTAGCTTACACTACTTTTAAAGTAACAGAAAAAAAACAAGTTCTCTGTTTAAAATAACGTTAACAGTCTCAAAACAGTCCATTAAAACAGAACACGCCTAGATTTAAAATAACTTTCCTGAAGAGGAAAGTAATAAAACTACAATACGTTTAAGAAAATGGAATATTTTTTTCCCCAAAGGGAGCTTATCGGCCCAGCAAAGGAAAGCAGAAGCCAACCATCAATCCTAAAATGCCTCAGAAGAGTGTACTCTTCTGCAGCAGTAATGTGCTGAAGAGCTTCACCCCCAAACTTGTCTTTTAGTCAGCTCAGCTGAAGCCGCCTGACAGTTTGGGCATGTGAAAGGTGCCCTGAAGATTTAGAAGCTGGCCAGCTGCTACATCCTTAGCAGGATGTAACCAATATAGCTAAGGCTGCTGCATTAGTGATCAATATGAAGAACATTAGATATAATAATACTGTAAGTTCATAACAAAATGTTCTCAGGTCATTATTACTAATTCCATCTACTGCCTGTGCTTTGTTTGGGCCAGTCTGTGAAGTTCTTTTTCAATACAGTCTACTTTGACTTCAGTATCTGAGGTTTCCGGGGTGTTACTGGGACAATTTATCACCTCTTTTGTTTGGCCAAACTGCTTAAATAAGATTTTGTTAAAACATCTGCATATAACGTAGTTAATATACTTATTACAACAACAGAACTATAAATGGCAGTAAATGCAATAGTAAAACATGCCAATAGGTCTGCATCTCTCCTACTGCATCCTCATCTCATCTCACAGAGCTTTAAACAGCCTCCTTTATTCCCTGTGCAGGTTAACTCTAGCAGAAGTATAAAGTAATCCCATGAAAAAGCATTCATAGGTAGTTTCTTCTGTTCTTCCAACCAGTTCCATATGGACATTGTAAATGTGGAAAGCGATACACCCTTAATAGCTAATGACACAACTCAAGTAATATATACTATGGTAAAAATTAACAAAATCACCAAAACCATACACAACCCTAACTTCACAGTTACAGTGGCCACTCCTTGAGGATATACTGCTATGGTAAGTATCTAACCCACAACTGTAATACACACATTTTGGGGGAAAATGATCAGTGTAACAGAAAACCATAAATGTGTGGGTATTCCCAAGCACTAATGAGATAAACTCAAAGAGAAGTAAACAGTTACAAGATTCCTTCAAGTACAGCTGCGGCAAAGTCTATCGTGCCCCTGGTCTATGCAACAAATTTGTAATGTTTAATGGAAGTGTGGACTGTGGACCATGAGGCAGTTATAAAACCATATTTTGCAAAAACATTTCTAAAACATGATGTTGATGCTGATGCTGCCATTATACAGAATGGGCTCTAATTTGTCTTCTATGGGTTTATTGTACTTGTCACAGGAAAGGGCAGTACAATGGATCAACCACTAACAGAGTACGTGTTTAGGGATTGGCAAGCCTACTTCCTTCTTCCTGAAAGACACAAACAAACTGATCAGTCTTTCTGATTATGAAGGTTCTTGTTGTGCAGTGTATGATCTGGCAATATACATCTTACAAATCTGTCTATGCACATCTTATAAGACTAGGCAATGTTCTTCACCTTTATGATACTTTGCAAAAAAATTAGAAAGGAAAAAAAGTTTGCAGCTGTATGAACTAAATGCTACTCTCGCAAATACTTCAGGCATGAAAGTAGAGTTAGTTGTCAGTACTACTACTACTTCAACCATGGCTCAGAAATGCTCCTGCCAAATGAGACCACTACAAGGAAAAGTGATTTCCAAGTAAAATGTTTTATTTCTGCAGAACCAACAATTTCAAAAGAAGACAGAGTTGGTTTTCCTGACAAGAAATACAAATTTCAAGTGGAAAAGTATGCCTCTTTGGTGATCTTAGATGTAAAACTTCCTTAAGTAATGATTTAAGAGTCAGACACACTGCAAAAGAACAAAAAGCTGCTGAACAAGCAAATATCACAGAAATAGAAACTTTTATGAACGGTTTTCTTGGTTACAGTCAGGTAGTGTTGTCGCCTCACATTTAGACGTTGTCCGTTCGATTCTCAGTTAGAGCGTCTTCTGTGTGGCGACATGCGTGAATGGGCGTTCCTTCATTGAAGGTTGTGCGTTAGGCCCAGCAAGCCAGCACGTAAAACTCTACTGACAATCATTAGCAGACCGGAGTTCCGTTGTGGCGACCCCTAAGCGGGAAAAGCCGAAAGACACAAACAAACAAACAAATTCTTGGTTACAGTCAAATAAAAATCTTAAATAGTCCAGTAACCTAGGAATGGGATAATGAAAGTCTACACAATAAAGGTCTTCCACTTTTGGATGCAAGATTTCCCCATATTAGGTACGTTGCCACGGTGGAATAATCTCAGTCCTAAAGGTCGCCTGTGTATCGACCTTCAGAATATACTTGGTCCTCCTCCTAGGGGAAGGAAAATGTACTGGTGCTCAGTCCTTTTTCTAAGATAAACTTACTCAGCAAACACCTTCTCGTTCCGAGGGTGGTGGAGGTACGGAGGAAAAATATTCAAGGATTAGCAGGTAGTGACAACAAACAATCACAGACAAAAAATAAGTCAAACGTTGAAAGCTGTAAAAATGACGCTGGATGCTGATGCTTGTTAAATTCAGTCTTCTTTATTTCCTGGTCTGTCTCGTACAATCTCTCAGGATGCTCTCCTGACAAGGCCAGTAAGGTGCAATGAGGATGAAGTTTCTCTTCAACCTGGCAGCTTTCTGCAGGAATTTTGGAATTAGAAGAATTGGTGGGTAAGAATAAAGTAGACTGGGGGAGCAATCAAGAAGTAGAGCATCCCTTGGTGAGGGGGGGGTCAGGGTAAAGTAGCTGCTGCAGTTGCTGTTTAGAGAGAAGCAAAAAGATTGCAGCATTGGCGGAAAATCACTTCTGCACTTTCATGCTGAGAGAACACTTGTGAGGTAGAAAAATGGACCTGCTCAATTTGTCTGCTATCACGGTGGATTTCCCTGTAATGTGCATTGTTATGAGAAAGCAGATGGATGAGATCACCCACTGCCACACTCGAGTGCTTCTCGACACAAAGCGTAAGATCTGGTCCCGTCTTGTTTGTTGATGTACCAAATCACTGACATACTGTTTGTTCGAATCGCAACTGTTCCTAAAGGGAGAGAGTCCTGGAAGGCCTGCAACTCTAAAAGCACTGCTCTCATCTCTATGACACTGGTATACATGTTGGCCTCTTGAGGGACCAAGTGCCTTGAACTGTTCTCTCCAGAAGGTGTCCCCTCCCCCCAATCTGGGAAGCATACCTGATCCCTATGGCCTTGGGCTGAGGGATAAAGAAAGGACAGCCTTGTAGAACTTGATCAAAATGCATCCACCACCAGAGGTATCTCTTGCATGCCTCAGTGATTCTTATTTATGTTGACATGCACTGGTAAAGAACAGACCACTGTGTTGCTAGCATCCACATGAACTCTTGCTAGAGGAGCTAACATTATGGCAGCTGAAACTGACGGCAAGGCTTGAAGGATCAACTGGGCTGAAATCTTGGTACTGCAAATTAATCTGATAGTCTGTACTCTTGAGACAGGAAGAGAACCTGTCACTGATATCATGTTGAAAACTGCTCCTATGAATTCCAAAATTTGAGTTGGTTGTACGTGAGACTTCTCGTAACTCATGGGTATCCCCAAATGAAAACAATTCTTAAGTACCTGATACCCTGCCCTTATTAGCAGATGCCTAGTCGGGGAGGTAATGAGCCAGTCATCGTCATCTAGATATGGAAACACGTGGAATTCCTGCAGTCTCAAGTCAGCTGCCACTACTGCCATGCATTTGGTAAACACCCGGGGGGCTGCGTAAGGCCAAAGGGCAGTGCTCTGAACTGGTAGTGACTGGCTCCCAGTTAGAAGCATAAGTACATTCTGGATTGTCTGTTCATCTGTATGTGATAGTACACATCTTGAAGGTCTATTGAGCACATCCAGTCATCCTTGCCCAGGAAGAGGAGAATGGAATGAACCACGACCATCCGAAACTTTGTATATTGAGCTGACCTGTTCAATATGCTGAGATCCAAAATGGTCTCCAGTCCCCTGTTTTCTTTGAAACTAAAAAGAATCTTGAGTAAGTTCTGGATTCTATCTGGTCTGGCGGGACCTCTTGGACGATTCTTTTTTCTGGCAGCTTTTCTATTTCTAGTGCTGCTGTTTTCCTCTGCTGGATGGAACATCAGAAATTTTGCATACAGTTGTAGGTGGAAGGGAAAACCTCTGGAAATAATCATCTGCACCCAAATATCTCTTATTATGTCTAGCCAGGCTCTCTGGTGCAGGGATAAATTGACCCCCATTGCCTCCAGAGGTGGACAATCGGGCTTCCTTTCAGGAGTGCTGGTACGGTCCATCAGAGAAAGAACCTCTGGACCCCTGGTTTTGCAGGCCTCCTCTACCATGGGGGATGTCTTTGGCCATTAGCTTTCCCCATTCTGCCCCTAGGGGAACTTTCTCGACATGTGTCCTGGAAAGAACCCTGGGACTTCCTGAACCACATTTTCCAAACACCTCGTTGATTCCTAGAAAAGGATAATTGAGGAGTCAAAAAATGTACTCCCACTACAGAGGGTCTTTTCATCCTTCCCACACCTGGATAATGTGTCCTTCACTTTTGGGCCAAACAATGAACTGCCATCAAAGGCAGCACTGATGAACAAGAACTTGAGGGGCTCTGCAAAATCACACAAGCACATCCAAGCATGCCTCCTAATGGATATGCCTGAACCCATTGCCCTTGAGGCACCTTCACCTGTGTGCAAAATAAGCCTCGTGGATGAATTTGAAATGGATTGGAGGGTAGCCAACTGGGAGGCCACAGACAATTGGGCCTCAGCAGAAATGGTCCCTGAAAAGGATTTTGAAAGTTCTTTGATCAAGTCCCTTTGTAACCTAGTAAAATGTGCTAAAAAGTTCAGTGACCTCTAAGAGCAAAGATGTCTAAAGCACAGATATGCTTTCCAGACTGGTCCATCGCCCTATACTCCCTGTTAGGGGGGTGAACAGAGCAATTTTGTTCTGCAGGTTTCTTCTTGGTGGCCACCACCATGACCATGGAATTCACAGGTACCCCCTTACTCCAAAATTCATAACCAACAAGGGGAGCCAGATTCCTATCTTGCCTGTTAGGTATTGGCTCAACTAAGTCAGGCTCCTTCCACAGAGTAACCCAGGAGGTAGATGGGCCAGCTCCAAAGGCCTCCTGAAAGTACAGTTGTGTACACTTACTATAAATGTAGATGTTCGAGTGTATTCACTGTTACAGTCCTGACCTGTGGGATTTCCTGCAATGAAAGCCCTTGGTCGGCCCGATTACAAGAGAAAATTCTTTCATCCTCCTAAGGGTGGCGGACGCCCTACCTGAAGTCAGTATGCTTGGGTATATAGGGAGCCAGTCTACATCATGACAAGAGTTTTTCTTGTCCCCTAACAGGCAGGAGTCCCAAGTGAGCAGTAGGGAACTGAGGAAGATAACCAATACAGGAAGAGAGGCCAAGGGGGGTTACCCTGGCTAGAAAAGAGATTATAAGTATATCAACTAGTAGGCTAAGCGGGAAGGAGGGAGGGGAAGAACACTGCAACAGTGAATACAATCGAACATCTACCTTTATGGTAAGTGTACGCAACTGTACTATGTTATTCGTGTTTCATTGTTGCAGTCTTGACTTGTGGAAAGATTCTCAAAGCTGAAAAGAGGGAAGAAGTAGATTAGGGAGAGGAGAAGAGATGATGCCCTACAGGATGGCAGTGATGAATCTTGCTCTGGACCTAGAAAAAGCTGCCAAGTGGTAGTGTTTGTTGAAGGTATGCACAGATGACCAAGTGGCAGCTTCCAGGATGTTCTTAGTAGGCACCCCTTTCAAGAAGGCAGCAGAGGTTGCAGTACCCCCAGTGGAGTGTGACCTGACAGCCTCAGGAGAATTTGTTTGCCACGATGGCTGTAACAAAGAGAGATACAGTGGGAGATCCAGTTTGACACAGTCTGTTTAGAAGGTGGTTTTCCCTCAGAGCCAAGGTCAAGGGTCACAAAAAGTGGCCCGATTTTCTTAAGGCTCTTGTTCTGTCAAGATAATACCGGAGCTGCCTATGCTCATCTAAAGAATGGAGTATTCTTTCCCCTTGGTTCTGGGGGTTAGGAAAGAATGTAGGAAGGTGAATGGCTTGACTTAGAGAAGTGTCAGTGACCACCTTGGGCATGAAAGAAGAAAAGACTTAGTTCTGAGGGAAACCCTGTCTGGGTGGAAGATGAAGAATGGTTCCACCGCCATGGGAGCCTGCAGTTCAGAAACTCTCCTGGCTGAGTTGACAGCAAGCAGCAGGGCAGTTTTCCAAGTTCGAAGCTTCAGCTGGGCAGAGGCTGTAGGTTCGACAGGATGCAATGTCAATTTTTCCACAACAAAGTTAAGGTCCCATGGAGGGGTAGGTTTTCTCCTGAGTGGTCTGATGTGAATGACTCCCCTAAGAAATTCTCTTAACAGGGGATGAGGAAAAGACAAAATGAAGAGCAGGAATATGGGCCAAAATGGCAGACACATTTTAATGGAGGAGCAGGAAAGGCCTTTATCAACCAGACTATCTAGGTAATCTAGAATGGCAGCAATCTGGGCTGAATCAGAACTGTGATGCTGCTACTGGCACCAGATGGAAAATCTTGTCCACTTAGCTGAGTATAATTTCCTAGTGCTAGGTCTTCTGGATTCCTTGATAATGTCCTGAACCCGTTTGCTTAGGATAATCTTGTTCCTGGATACTGTGAAATTATCCAAGCTGGAAGGATGAGCGTCTGCATGCTGAGGTGCGCAATCCTTCCCGTTGTCCTGAGTGAGAAGGTTGACTCCCTGAAGCAGCAGCCATGGACTCTGGTTGGTTAGTTTGAGAAGCAGAGGATACCAGTCCTCCCTGGGCCAATCTGGGGCTATCAGTATTGCCCTTGGGCTCTCATCTTTAAAAACACTCAAGATAGTAAGGGTAAGGGAGGGAAAGCATAAATGAAGAGATGAGTCCAAAGGAAGGAGAAAGCATCTGTTCTTCAGGCTTTCTGTTTGATCCTACAACAGAATCTTTCCAGTTGAGCATTTTCCTTGTTGGCGAAGAGGTCTATCTGTGGGGCTCCCCATCTCTGGGCCATGCAGAGAAATATTTCCTGATGCCAATGCCATTCATGGGGGTCCATCAAGTTTCTGCTGAAGTGATCTGCTAGAGTATTTTGCGCCCCTGGAAGGTATTGTGCCAGGAGGTGCAACCCCAGAGAGTGAGCAGTTTCCCAAACTTGCATCACTAGGTGGCATAGAGGGTAAGAGTGGGTGCCCCCTACGTGTTTATGTACCACATAACTGTGGTGTTGTCTGTTCTGACTAACAGGACCCCTGGTTCCTATTTTTCATTGAAAGCTATCAAAGCCTTTTTGTACTGCCATAAGCTATTTCCAGTTTATGTGCCTGTCCTTGAACTGAACCTTCCACTTCCCTTGGGATTGGAAGTGTTGAAAGTGGGCCCCCAGGCTGTCTTTGAGGCATCTGTGGTGAGAATTTGGCCTTGGGGAGTGAATCTGAATGGGAGACACTGATTTTGGGCATAAGCCTGTACCCACCGTGCAAACTCCTCTTTGTCGTCAGGGGATGAGAGTGCTGGCACCATACATTTCTGAGGTACCACTGGAGTCTCCTCACATGCAGCCTGGTCAGGGGAACCATGAGGATACAAGATGTCATGTATCCCAGTGCTCATAGAAACTCTCTGGCTAAGATGCATTGTTTCTGCTGGATTCTTTGAAAGTAGTGGGTCAAAAAGGAGACCTTGTCTGGAGAGGAAAGGCTTTTTTAAGTGATTAGTCCAGAAGTGCCCCCAGGAAAACTATCCTGCTGGCTGGAACACTGTTAGGCTTTTGCAGATTTATTGTAAAGGCCAGGTAGGCCAGGAGGTCTTCAGTAAACTTCAAATCTTTGTGAAGTTTTGATAGATTTGTGGCTTGTATCAGGCAATCATCCAGGTAGAGGTATATTTGGACCCCTCTGGTCCTGCAGAAGGCAACTGCAGGGGCTAAGCACTTGGTGAAAACCCTTGCAGCAGGAGATAAGCCAAAGGGCAGTGATGAAAACCGATAGTGACAGGAACCTGCTCTGAAGCGAAGAAAGCTTCTGTGTAATTCTTGAATTGGGATGTGCAGGTAGGCATCTTTTAGATCCAGAGAAACCATAATGGCCTATAGGGCTATCATGGGTAGGAGTTCTTGAAGAGTCAACAATTTGAATTTTGGAACCAGGAGAAACTAACTGAGGTTGGACAAGTCTAAGACAGGACACCACAAGTCTTTTTTTCCTGGGAAACAGGAATACCTTGCAGTACAACCCTTTGCCTTTTTGATCTTCTGGAGCTGGCTCTACTGATTGCTGAGACCACAAAATCTGGACTTGAGAAAGGCCCTCTGTTTTTTGACTCAGGAATATCTGGACAGCCTGAGTATTTTAAAGGCTCTTTCAAAGTGAGTTTGTAACCATTTGAAATCATACTCAGAATACACCTGTCTGAAGTGATGTGAGACCAGTTTTGTTTGAACAGGGACAGTATTCCTCCTGGTCTTGTGGGGGAAGGGGTGAATGAATTATTGTTGCTCTGTGGCAGAAGTCTGAGGCCTAGAACTCCCTTGCCTGGAAGCTTCTGAGGTCAACTGCCTGGGTCTCTGCAGCTGCTGTCACTGTCTATGAGTCCTCTCCTGCTGGGTTTTCCTCTGACTGCCTCTAGGTTGTGAGGGAAAGGACCAGTGTTAAGTGGGGAATTTCCTACTAAACCTAGGAGGTTGAACTTGGACGAATTATTCACAGTCTGCATAGACTTAGCTTTGTCCTCCATCTTTTTAAGAAAACCTTAGCTTTAGGTCCAAAGAGGAATTCCTTGTCAAGAGGAGCATCAACAAGGCTGGATTTAACATGGTCAGGAAGAGATTGTTCCCTAAGCCATGAATGCCTTTTAATAACTGAGCCACTGGCAGCTACCTGGCTAGAGGCCTCCATAGCAACATAGCCACAGTGTAAGGAATGCCTGAAAAAATGGAGTGGCAGAAATCCAAAAGCTCTTTGGAAAAGTTGTTGTCCTCCAGTGAAGAGACCTTTTGTTTAAGGTGATCCAAAATGGTTTGCTGATATTTAATCATATCAGAAGGCCTCTGGCTAACGAAGTTCACAGATGACTGCAAACTAGGAGCCATAGTCAAGTCCCCAAATGATGTGGACATCCTACAGAAGGGCCTCACTGAGACAGATGCCTGGTGTCAGAGCCATGGCCTCAACCTCAATGCCAAAAAATGCAGTGTCATCCCCTTTGGTAAAAACTCTTTACCCATGAACTATCACATAGGCAGCAATCTACTTAACACCGAATGCATGATAAGAGACCTTGGGACCCAGGTGGACAGTAGTCTCTCCTTTGATAGTCACATCGCCACAGTGGTCAGGAAGTCCTTCTACGTGGCACACCTCATCATAAAAGGGTTCTCATCCAGGAAAAAAAAGAGGTCATTGTTCCCCTCTACTCGTCACTCATTAGACCCATTATAGAGTACAACGCCCTTTTGGAATGTACCTCACAAGACATCTGCAGCAGTTGGAAAGGCCACAGAAGCACCTCACAAAGAGGATTACTGGCCTCAAACATATGCCCTACACTGACTGCCTCAAAAATCTCCAGCTTTACTCCGTAGCATATCGCCTACTCCAAGGTGATCTCTTCCTAACATATAATGCTATGTCAAACCCAGACCCATTGGACATGCTACACCTAAAGAAATCCCAATCCCTCCGAGCTACACGCTCTAGGGACCTAAACCTTGTCACCACAATAAACAGGACACGCTGGAGGGATAGATTCCTGTCCCAGAGACTTCCTATATTCTGGAACAAGCTACCCATCTATGTCAAGCAAAGTTCTTCATTAGCACTCTTCAAGAAAAATCTTGATGAGTGGATGGGAAATAGGAAATACACCAGGGGATCACTTCTGTGTCTCTGCTCGACAGTGGCACAGGAAAATAACTTTCTTGGGTGGCGTAAGCTATGGAACCTTGCTGGCTAGGCTTATGTAGGCCCTCGGGCCGATAGCCTAGTAATTACCTATGAACCTATGACACTGACAGTTGAGAGCCCTCATAATAAGGGTGGCTGATGTATATACCTTTTCCCAAATCCATCAAGGGCTCTGCTCTCTTTATCCATAGGCAAAGGGTTTCTAGAGGAACTGGCTCTAGCCCCTTTGGGTCCTGGGATGACCACCTCTGGATCAGCAGAAGGGTTTTTGAAAAGGTAACCAAAATAAGAGAGAAAAGCAATCTCAAAAACAACCAGTAACCTCAAAGAAGATTGCTGGAAACGCACCACATGAACCACGGTGTGTAAATTAAATTATTTACAGAAACCACAAAATGAACGCTGACAAATCCACATACGTTTTCGCCATACAAGACTTCTTCAGATAACATGTAATACAAGGAAACTCATTTAAATACTGCACTGATTTCAAACTGACCAATAAAAACATCCAATCAATTAACCCATAATGGGAAATATTTAAAACAACCCTTTCTAAACATATTATGCACCTCCGCTAAATGTTAAAACTTTATACAAAAAAGTACAAGAAATAAAATACATTTAAATAGCATTAATATAAAAATATATGTATGTATGTATGTATGTGTAAAATATTCATAATACTATATCTGGACAAGCTCCTTTTGCAAAAATCAGCACTACCATCTGCTAACCAATAAAATACAATACAATGTATAAAACTAAAAAATATACTTTAAAGTTTTGCTGCTCTTAACTTTAACAACGGAGCAATCAAAATGCTCTCATTCAAGCCTGGGGGTCTGGCAGCATCTAAAGTGACCTGCCAGTATAGTTCATGGTATTCTAAATGGGTTTCCCAGGAAAAGGTATTCATGGAAGTTCTGTACCCTATAAAACCTGTATGGTTTATGAGGGGCTAGGGAAAGACAGCCAGGATTCAAGGAGGAATCTTGGAAGACATTCTCAACTACCTCTAAAACAGGTGTAATAGCAAGAGGTTTGTGTTCTGGCAGATCCAGAAACTCCCAAATTCTCTTTTTTTGACTGAGGGTATTCTTGTGCTTCCCACTGGAAATGTTCCTTCATATCATGGAGGAGCTCACCAAAGGTGACATCCTCTCGGGGAGGCAGGGGCCAGGTTCTCCTCTGAATCTGAATCATCAAAAGAAGTGAGGGATGGTCTTTCTTCAGAACCAGACCCCTCTAGGTCTGAATCTTCATCAGATTCAAATGGATTTGGGAAAGCTTCAAAAGTAGGTTTCCTTTTCCTTTTACCTGGGGAGGTATCCCTGGTTGCTTTTCTAGACCTAACTATGGAGATTAGGTCTTCAGCTAGTCTAAGTCCTGTTGGCATCCCTGAGAATGGGAGCCAGTAAGCCTAGACAAAGTCCCAGCAGCAGTACTTTTCTTAAGACCTGCTTTTGACATGAATCTAGGGACATTCAATATTGTGATCCCTGTCTCTCTGAAAGAAAGATGAACTGGTGTAGGCCGAAGCTGGCAGAAGAATGTCACCAGGAAGAGAGCGTTCTTCGGAAGCCGAGGTCTGCATAGCAGCCCTAGACCTGACCGAAGAGATGAAAGCACGGGCCTGTGCTAAAGTAGAGGGACCCGACGGCATGTCAGGTGCCTGCATCACTACCTCAGACACAGAAGGGGGCTGCGAAAGCTCCTCACCTTCTTCAACTATTACAAGCTTAGAAGGACAAACAGATGAAGAATGGTTGTCATCCGAGTGCCTAAACTTGGGTCTCTTATCTTTTCCCTCTTATGCCTAGGCTGCTCAACCTCCAAAAGACTGGGAGACACCATCAGATGCTGATGAGAAGATTCAAGACTAAGGAATCTAGCTAAAATCTCGGCCCTACATCTGATCATCCTACAGTTAAAGTGGGTACAAAAGTGGCAACTAGGGACATTGTGATCTGGGCCTAAGCAGGTGACACACAGTGAGTGGAAGTCTCTGTGTGGGATTTGCTTACCACAGTGGAGACCATTATTTACTTTATATGACATGCATTTAAGGCAAAAGAAAGGAGTTCCTGAACAGGGTACTTATCTTTCCAATGGCTTTTCTCTTGTGTGGACCAACTGACGCACTGAAACACTGCTTCAGGCTCCAACTGCAAGAAAAGACTGATTTCATAACATTAGCTGGCTCCCTATATACCCAAGCGTACTGATGTTGGTTAGGGCATCTGCCAGCCTTACGAGATGGAAAGAATTTTCTCTGGTAGTTGTGCCAGCCAAGGGCTTTCACAGCAGGAAATCCACAAGTCAGGACTGCAAAACTAAAACATGAAGAACGCATACAGATTCCTTTGGTGAAGGGTTGCTTGGGGGTCCAACCCCTTCTCTGCTTAAGGATCTCAAGGATGTCTCCAAATGAGATGTCTTATGAAGGTGATCATGTGGCTCCTTCAATCTCGTCGAAATCAGTATCCTCACTGACTGACTCTTGTGGAGAGTCCAAGTGCCTCCTCTTGCACTTTCTCTTCCTATGGACTTTCTCAGTGGGGTGATGGAAGATATTGTGAAACCCTGCTGGGTGGTCTGGGGGTCTCGAGCTGGCTGTCCCTGTGGCATAGAATGATGAGGCTCCAAGTCCAGAGACATCTGGGAATTAGACTGATCATTTGATGGGTTGGATCCATCAGTCCTGTTGGAGCAGAAAAATACCATCTTCACTATCTCGAAGGTAGACTGCCCGGAGAGAAAGAAGACTTGGGCGCTGAGAAGACAGGCTTCTGGACCACTGTCTCCTCCTGCCCCAAAAGCAATCTCCTCAAGTAGGAAATCAGAGCCGAGCTATCAAGTGCCGAAACATCAAGGAACAGAGAAACACCAAGAAGCAGAGATGGCACCAAAACATTTGGATTCAACTCCAACACCTCGGATCCAACAAGGAAGCTTCTGCTCAGAGGGTCTTTCAGATCCGAAGATGTCGGTGCCAGAATACTCAGCGTTAGCTTCAGATCTGAAGATAAAGTTATCGTCAGATCCAAGCCAGACGGATCCGGAAGGTTCAGATCCAGGGATGCTGAAGCAACCAAAGGGATCAGAGAAGGAGTAAGAAGTGGTGATAAGATACGATGGATGGAACTTCTGACCGAGTAAATCACCCATCTGGACCTGTGCCGAGAGAAACTTCATCATTCTGTCCACATCTTCCTCAGTCAAACTCCAGGATGAATAAGATGAGGCAAGAGAAAGTGACTTTGATCAGCACCTTTCCAAAAAAGGGTAAGGGAATCTGGAAGGCACAGGCTCATAAGAAGGGAAATACCTGGTACCAGAGTAATAGTTGGACCCAAAGCAGTCAGATCAGACGGTTTCTTTGTCAAATGAGATGACGCAGGATCCAGTAGTTTCTTCTTCTTCAAATCTGAAGGGAAGGAGCTTTGAGATCTTCTTGGATCCAATTTTGATCGCTTCCTTGATGACTCTAAAGACGGTGTTGAGGAAGTGGAAGGCTTAGGAGACTTTGATATGGACTCCTTTGCTTGGGGGATTAAACCCCAGCGATAGCTTCACCAAAAGAAGATGGCAATAAACTTTTGAGGATAAGTTTATTTTTCCTATCCACAACAGCCTTGGGATTGAAATTCTGACAAATGGAGCAACCCTCATGAAGATGTTGCAGACCTAAACAATATTCACAAAAAGAATGAGCGCTACATTTCAGACACATTTTAAAACCGGAAGATCCTTTCTCAGAAATGCTGCCAACTATAACAAAATAACAGTAATACAGAAGATATATATATATATATATATATATATATATATATATATATATAAAGAAAAAGGAAAGAAATAAAGAATACCAAGACTAATACCAAGAATACTAACATGTATAAAAGCCAGGAATAAGGGAAAAACTACCAACAATGGTAAAAATATTTACAATACTCTAAGGGGATAAGGGAATAAAACATAAGAAGAAATTTAAGAGATTTAAAGAGAATAATCTGTACTTACCAGAATGAAACTTGAGAGCTATGGTTGATCACATCTTTTTACAAAAAGCATCAAATAAGATCTGGGGTATGTTAGGGGGTGGCGCATTATGGGTAAGGGAGAAGTTTGAGAGCTTTTTGGTTACCACGAGCTTTAGTGACAGCCTAGTCAGATCTGAACCCAACAGTTGAGGATAGAATGAAAACTGACAACATCAGATCGATAGTTTTCCAGGTCAGGAATTTTAGTTCACACTTAGCTGATGGTTGAAACAGGGATTGTGTTAAAAGTTTGCAAATCAATGTTCAAATCTCAAGGAGGAGTGGGGTCTTTTAATGGGGGTCTAAGGAGAAAAGTTCCCCTCAGAAAGGCTTTACAAAGTTTGGAGAATGCTAAAGATTAATTATTTACTTACATATGAAAAATGGAAATGGTAGCTAGTTGCACTTTTACAGTAGAAAAGCTAGCACCTTCATTGAAAATTGTAGATAAAAATTCAAAACTTTAGGAATTGATGCTGAAAAGGGATCTAGATCCTTTTGCTACACCCAAATGACAAATCTTCTCCATTTACTTCTGTAAAGCTTCCTAGCGGAAGCTTTGTGGGATGGGCTGTCTTGCGATCAATGGAAGTGGGGAAAGCACACGGTCAGTTTTAAGCCTGAAATGTCTGGATTAATGTCTGTTGGGTAAGTCAGTAGGTCTGGGTTTGGATCCAGAATCCATGGAGGATGAAGTAGATGAGAACAAAGAAAGGGGAACCAAATCGTAGAGCTCTGGAGTCTACTCCAACACCCTGGATCCAGTGCTGATGCTACAGCTCTGAGAGTCATCTGGTTCAAAGATGCCACCGGAGTTGATGATACCAGTATCTTTGGATCCGATGCAGATGACTCTGAAATCTTTGGATCCAGCTGCTCTGAAACCAATGGACAGATTGGAGAAGGAGTCAATAATGGGGGAGTAAAACTGTATAGGTCTTCAGACCCGATGGGGCCAGAGCCAGAAGAGCCCCCATTTGAATTTGCATCTACATCGGCTTCAGTCAGACTCTTGGAAGATCACATAGAGGATGCTGCTGAAGATGGTCTGGAATGATGATGCCTCAGTAACCGTTACAAAAAAGGGGAAGGAATCCGAGAAGAGACAGGATCTGGGACCAGTTGCAGCAACAGGATCTGAGGGGATTTTTCTGGTTGAAATTTTGGATCCAAAGAGGTCAGATCTGACAGTTTACTATTTCACAGGAAGTTCTGGATAGCAGAGCCAAAGAAGCAGTTGGATTCAGGGAACATTTTCTTGAGATTTCAAGGGAATCGTCCTTCTTGTCAGTTTTTTGGGGGGTCTGAGCCCAAGATGATGTCAATGCAGATTTAAATCGGAGCAAACCTCTTAAAATCAACTTATTCTGTCTATCGATTAAGGCTCTTGTATTGAAAGCCTTACAAATATCAGTTAGAATCTGGGCCTAAACAGTACACAAACTTTGCATGTGCATCAGGTAATGGAATTTTAAGGCTGCCGGCTGTACACTTCTTAAAACCAGACATTGCTTTTAAGAAAGAAAAGATGATTAAAGGAAAGTTTTTTTTTTTTTTAAATAAAAGATAAGAAGATAAGAAGGAAAAATACCAACTATGGTAATTAAAAAGTTACTTAAAAGTACAATAAAGGGAGAATACCAACAATGATAATCAAGAAATATGCAAGTAAAGAAAAATAATTTTAGTAAAGGGGAAAAGAAAAATATATGGGAGGGAGGATAGTGCTAGAGATACTGAAATATTTTAAAGACTATAAAGTTATACAAATAATAAAGTTTTAACTCACACTAAAGTGGCAAATGAGATCTGAGGTATGTTAGGTGACTAGGGCATTATGGGTAAAGGAGGAGCATGAGAGTTTCAGCGTTCCACAAGCTGGAAAAAGCGTCTGAGTCAAATCCAAGGCTTGGATCAGAACCCAACAGATGAGGAATGAATGAAAGTGACAACACCAAATAAACATATTACACACACACACACACACACACACACACACACACACACACACACACACACACACACACACACACACACACACACTGAGGAATTGGAATCAACATTTCCAAAGTGTTCTTGGCCTGTTTCCACAGAGTTATGAACTGTCACGGTGCTCTCTTTTTTTAATTTCTCCAAGACTTTTGCGTTTCTAATACCATGATGAGAAGGAAGGTGGAGGACAAGGTAGTAGAATGTACCCAACTAAACACCAGAATGTCTAATCAGGCTGAAAGAAGGGGTGGTGGGAAGGAAGACAGACTGCAACGCTGAATGTACTTGAACATCTACAATTATGGTAAATTCCTAAGACAACTGTACTGTGTTCATTATATTATTCACTGTTGCCATTCTCATCAATGGAATGAATCCTAGCACACTGGACCAGTGAATGATTGACCCCGAATGGGCTCTATAAGACACAAAACCTTGCAGGATAGTAGAAGCAAAACCCGCTCTGACCCCACATACAACCCCTACCTAGGTTATACTGTTTTGAAAAGCTACTGACTGGGAACCAAGTAGCTGCTTCAAAAACTGTCTGGGTACTGATAAAGACAGAATTCCAACAGCAGATAAAACGGCAGGCCACACTGACAAAGTCTGTTTTTCAGAGCATCCTTTTTTTAATGACTGTGTCTGATCACATTATAGGTTCATAGGTTCATACTAGGCTATCTACCCTAGGGCATTTATAAGCCTAGCCAGAGTATGTTTGGCTTTCGCCACCCATTTTAAATTAATTTTGCTATGCCCTTTTTCGAGGTTAGTATACTGTGCCTCTGTCTAACAGTGACACAGAAGTGATACCCAGGGTAAACCTATGATCTCCCATCCACTCATCAAGATTCCTCTTGAAGAGAGTCAATGAGGGACTCTGCCTAACCTGGACTGGGATTTTATTCCATAGTGAAGGGAGCCTCTGGGTTATGAATCTGTCCCTCCAGCATGTCCTATTTATTTCAGTGCTGAGGTTCAAGTCTCGAGCGTGTAGCTCGATGGGATTTGGATTTTTTGAGGTGCAGCATGTCCCTTAATTCCGGGTTGGACATGGCCTTATATGTCAGGCACAGGTCACCTCTGAGCAGTCAGTATGCCACTGAGTAGAGCTGGAGTTTCTTTAACCGGGCAGCATATGGCATCTGTTTGAGCCCTTTGATCCTCTTGGTGAGGTACTTTTGGGGTCTTTCCAGTTGCTGCAGGTGTTTGGTAAGGTACATCCCAAAAGGGGCATTGTACTCGATTATGGGCCTGATGAGGGATGAGTAAAGAGGCACGATGACCTCTCCTAATCTAGATGTGAATCCCTTCATGATTAGGTGGGCTATATAAAATGTTTTTCTAACCACTTTGGCCACGTGGTTGTCAAATGAGAGATTGCTATCAACTTGGGTCCCCAGGTCCCTAATGACTTCTTCTGTACTTAATGGATTACCACCTATGTGGTAATTTGTGGCACTTTGTTTTTGCCAAAGGGATGACTATACACTTTTGGCATTTAGCTTGAGGCCATGGCTCTGGCACCAGTTGTCTGTTTCTATGAGGCCCTTTTGGAGGATGCTTGTGTCGGCTGGAGAGTCGATTATGGCACCCAGTTTGCAGTCATCTGCGAACTTGGTCAGCCACAGTCCTTCCGTGTTGGCCTGTACCTCCGAGAAATATATACCAAACAAGAGAGGTCCCAGGACTGAGCCTTGTGGGATGCCACTTGTAACTGGTTTGGAGTCTGACATGGCTCCAGCAATTCTAACCATGTGGGTTCTGTCCTTGAGCCAGTTTGCAACCCATCTAGTGACATAGGGGTTTATATTTAAGCTGGTGAGCTTATCTATAATGCCCGAGTGGGGTATTGTATCGAAGGCTTTTGCGAGGTCCAGATAGGCTGTGTGGACCACCTTCCCTTCGTCAATGGCCTTGGTGACTGTTTCAAAGAAGTCAACCAGGTTAAAGAGGCAGGATCTGCCCTTAACAAAGCCAAACTGGGTAGGATCCAGTGTCTGTAGGTCCCCAATATCTTTATTTGTGAGGTCCATAATGATCCTTTCCATAGTTTTGCAGACCAAGCTAGTCAGGCTTATGGGGCGATAGTTTCCAGGGTCCGTTGAGGCACCACCTTTGTGGAGAGGGACCACTGTTGCTGTACGCCACTCTTTGGGTACATATCCTGTAGTAAGGCTGAGACTGAACAGTAGTTTTATGTTTGGGTTTAGCTCTTCTTGGAGTTCATGTAGGACGCAGCCTGGGACACCGTCTGGTCCCATTGATGCTGTGTTTTTTGCTTTGGAGAGGGCGGCTCCCACCTGAGCATCTGAGATGTCGGGGGGGGCAGCACTCTGCTGGGATAGATATTT
This sequence comes from Protopterus annectens, assembly GCF_019279795.1. NCBI lineage: Eukaryota > Metazoa > Chordata > Ceratodontiformes > Protopteridae > Protopterus > Protopterus annectens. The sequence goes on along the minus strand of NC_056746.1, from coordinate 262,186,875 downwards.
GCCCTTTTGGTGGGGAGGGGGGGGGAGTTTGCGCTGAACCTGTCAGCTAGGATGTTGGCAATGTCTGTGGGATCAGTGTATTTTTTGTCATTTTGGACTAATTCTGAGCATATCTGTGAATTCCCACCCAGGTTCCTAACATAACTAAAGAAAGCCTTGTGATTATCTTTAGTGTCCTGTGCAATTTTTCTCTCGAAGCTGACCTTTGACGATTTTATGAGTGCCCTTAGTTTTTTGCTAATACTGATCAGAGATGCCTTCCCTTTTTGGGATTTTGCTCTATCATGTAGTAGCTTCCTCCTTCTATTGTATAGTTTGTTTATGGCTGGGGTCCACCAGACAGGTCGTCTGCCTTTGGAGGATTGGGTCTTGGTTTTATTTGGGATTGCATGATCCATGCATTCTTGAAGGTGTTCACAGAATGCATTTATAAAGGATTCTGCGGTCTGGGCCGTATTTTCCACAGGCCCGGGGGCTTTGAAGGATTCCACCTCGGTTTTGAGGAGTGTGAAATTTGCTTTAGAGAAGTTTTTCACTGTGGTTTTCTGGGCAGGGGGTGGGGTCGGGATGTGAATATCCAGTGAGATCAGTTTATGGTCTGATCTTACCAGTGAGGGATACACTTCTGGTCTGGAGCATAGAGTTCCCATGTTGGTGATGATCAGGTCCAGTATGTTTTCCCCTCTTGTGGGAGTGGTAACAAGTTGTTCCATAGCATTTGAGTTTATGAATTCTAGGAACCTTTGGGCAAGGGTGTTGGAGCTAGAGTAATACTCCCAATCTATGTTTGGGTAGTTGAAGTCACCCAATATAATGGTGTTCGGAGAGACCTTCATATTTTCCAGTGTTCTCAGGAAGGCCGAGTGGGGTTCCTGGGTTTGGGAGGGTGGTCTGTAGCAGGTTATAAACTGGAAGGCAGTTTTACCCACTGTTAGTTGCACATGGATAGTTTCTGATGCTTCGTGCTTTGCCACCAACCTGGAGGTGTGGGTATCTTTGATGAATATCGATACTCCCCCTCCTTTTGTGGTTCGGTCCAAGTTTTGGGGCCGAAAAGCATGGTATGAGGTATAACCTGGTAGTGCTGGGGTGCTCTCAGGAGTCCTGAACCAGGTTTCTGTTACTGCACAGATATCGATGTTCTCCATGCTAAGGAGAGTTTCGAGTGCGTGCATCTTGAGGTTTAGACTTCTAGTGTTGAGTAGCATTACTCTTAGTTTCTTATCCCTTGTGATAACTATGGAGGTGGGTTTGTCTTTTGAGCCTTGCCTAAAAAAGGCACTATGGGGGTAGCAAGAGCCTTTGCCAATATCCGAAAGCCCAGGGGTGACAGGTGCAAGCCGTCCCTAGCAAAGCATCGTAGCTTGTCGTGCATATCATTCCACGCTGACAGGCATTGGATCCCCTTTGAATGACACCAATACTTAAGCCAATTGTTGAAATTGATCATCTTGTCTTCATATTGGGGCATCATTCTTGGTGAGGGTAAGATGCTACTCAAGGTCAGGGTCATACCAGCCTGGGCTACATGCTCAGAGAGCTCCTCTATGTCTCTTTTCATGTAGTCCAGGGAGGTACGTCTCAGGTCATTCACACCAGCATGGACAATGACTGAGTCATATTTGTACTTGCCTTGGAGTGACCTGAGTGCTTGTGTTATGTGGCGGATCCTAGCGCCAGACAGGCTGCTCACCGTGACCTTCTCCTTGTTCAGCCTGGTGAGCGGGACGTCAGTGTGCCTGACAATAGAGTCACCTATTACAAGTGTATCAGGTGTGTTGTTTAGCCTTAAGGGCTGTGACTGTTCGGCACACTGGCTTTGTGAGATATGTGTTGCATGTGTTTTGTTTTGGGGTAGCGGTTGCTTGGGTGTCTGCTTTGGAGGTCTCTGCTGCTTAGGCAGATCTTTATTTAGAGCCTCCGAGTATGTTTTTGTGTGATTATGTGTTTGGTTTGCTGTCGTGGTAGGTCTATGTGAGACTGGAATTGTAGTGAGTGTGGTTTCCTTCTCCTCCTGACTGGTTATGCCAGTACTGAGTTGAGAGAGCATAGCCTCCAGTTTGGCTATATGGTTGCATCTCTCACATGTATTGGAATTTGTTGGGAGGAGGAGAGGGTTGTCTGTGTAAATGAGGCAGTTGTAACATTGCCTCAAGATTCCCATATTCACCAGCTGGACCGGAGAGGAGATTGACAACTGACCTTTGGACATGCTAGAATAATATTGGGAATTCCTTTATAATTGAAAACAAGGGCCAATGGGGAGCGAGGGTGTAGTGCTTTTAATTTTTAGTGCTGACTTATAATTGCTTTAGTGAGCAAGTGCCAGGTAACAAGTGCAATGTGTTACAGGTAACTTAAATGCAAAACGACAAACAGTAACTTTCTTTCAAGCAAGGAAATAAGTACAGTAAGCAATGCAGATATCACTAGGGATCCACAGAAGCGCTGAGAAGCCGCGTTTTAGGTGGAATTAGCGTTCCAGGGAAATAACAAGCATACAAACAAAGCTAGATTCAGCAGGCCTGGATCTAGTCTATGCTACAGCAAACAAGGTGTACCAATTTCAATAAGATACAGTTCAAATATTCAGGCACTATAAACCTTTAACCAGAATTTCCCAGCTCAGAAGGGCAGAGTCCAGCCTCTCCTCCCACAAGAGTGCAGACCACGAAACCCTCTTAATGTAAAATAACTGGCCTGAAAGCCCAAGTGCTTAAACCAGAATATACTTTTAGAATAACAGACACTGAGCCCTCAATCAGCAGTTCCCAACTTAGAGGGATGTAAGCTACCTGTTCTGCCACTACAGTGCAGACCACAAACCCTCTCAATGTAAAACAACTGGTCTGAAGCCCAAGTGTTTAAACTAAAAGGCTTAGAATGAGTTACACCAAGCAGTAATAAATACAATTGAGAACGTTTAAGATGACGCAAAAGCAAAATAAAGTTGGAAGAAACGCAAGTACAGTAAAAGCAGAAGATTTTTTTTTTTATTTTTTTTTTATTTTTATCATGTGAATGGGAAGCTACTATTAAAGTGGAGTTTTTGCATACATTCAGTCAGTCTAATACAGCCTTGTACTGTTGACTGCAGTGAGATTAAGGGCTTGCTGTTTAAGCAAAGAGATGTCAAAAAAAAAGAAAAAAATTGTTTTCTGCTTACTGATTTCACAGTGTTACTTCAAGTTTTTGGTTTTGAGTTTTCTTGTTCTGAAGGGAATGGTGACATCTGTTTACAGCTGGGCTATTTCTTGCTTTCTCATTATGATTGTGAATGTCTCTTTTGCTGTGCAGGAAGCAGAGCAGTTGGAGAACATCACAGTTTATAAGTCCTGCTTCTCTAGTGAGCGAAGGAAACATCAAGGAGCAATCTAGCCTGAATAAACAAGTAGACTGTGAAGTCCAATCAGACATTACCTCTTAAATACTGAGGATTTAATTACATTTATGTTGGGAGAAAGTACAGTTTTGTACCTACCATAAATGTAGATGTTCGAGGATTCCCTTGCTGCAGTCCTGACAATTGGGTATAGTCCGCGTCCCAGTCGGCCCGAATACCAGAGTATAAGGCTGACGTCGGTCATGGCGCCTTAGACTGACGTCAGTACGTCAGGGTACTAATGCGCATGACCGACGTAATTTCCTCAGTCTTTTCTTGCCCCAGATGTCAGAAGACCCAGAAAGACAAGTCCCAAAAACAACCTGCACCAAAAAACATGTACAATATATACAGTAATATATACAAAAAATATAAGCATGTAAACTCACCTACACAACCACCCTGAACACAGAGGGGAAGGAGGGAGGGTAAATTGGACTGCAGCAAGGGAATCCTCGAACATCTACATTTATGGTAGGTACAAAACTGTACTATGTTCTTCGTCTTCCCTTGCTGCAGTCCTGACAATTGGGTAGAATCCCAAAGCAGAGGTAAGGGAGGCTGGCAAATTATAAAGTAGCAGGAGCTGACAACATGCCTTGTAAAACAGCTGTGGCAAAACCAGCTCTAGTCTTAGAGTATATAGGCAGGTGATAATGCCTAGAGAAAGTATGCACTGAACTCCAAGTAGCTGCCTCCAGAATATCCTTAGTTGCCACCCCCCTTAGAAATGCTGTTGAAGTGGCAGTAGCCCTAGTGGAATGAGGCCTAATCCCAGCTGGAACCTCTTTGCCATGATGGGAATAACAAAATGCAATGCAAAAGCCAATCCACCTAGAAATAGTTTGTTTTGACACAGGCTTGCCCTGTGAACTTAAAGCAAAAGAAACAAGTAACTGCTGAGACTGCCTAAAATCTTTAGTCCTGCTCAAATAATAACGCAATTGCCTGTGTACATCCAAAGTGTGCAAAATCTTTTCCCCTTTATTTTGAGGATCTGCAAAAAACGTAGGCAAATGAATAGTTTGGTTTAAAGCCACACTAGAAACCACCTTAGGCATAAAGGAAGGATTAGTGCGTAATGATACCCTGTCCTTATGGAAAATCAAAAGGGCTCTACTGCCATAAGGGCCTGCAACTCAGACACCCTTCTTGCAGAAGTAATAGCCAACAGAAAAGCAGTCTTCCATGACAAATATTTCAATTCAGCAGTAGCTGCAGGCTCAAAAGGTTGTAGAGTAAGTTTTTCCAACACAAAATTGAGATCCCAAGCAGGAGTAGGAGCTCTACGTGAGGGTCTTATATTCTTTGCCCCTCTAAGAAACTGCTTGAACAAAGGATGCGAAAACAAAGGTGGGTCACAATCATAGTGAGCTGAAATTGCTGCAGCATGAATCTTTATGGAAGAGAAAGACAAACCTTTGTCCAATAATTCAGTAAGATATTGAAGAGCCACACTCAAATTAGGCTCTGAAATCTCCAAATTCTTTGCTGTACTCCAAAATAAAAATCTCTTCCATTTTTCTGCGTACACTCTTCTAGTACTAGGCCTTCTAGCTTCCATAATCACATTTAAAACTTGTTGAGGAAGCTGAGACCTACCATGCCTCAACACAGAATATGCCAAGCTGTGAGATGAAGAGATGGAAGCTTGACATTGAGCAGATGACCGTCCTTCTGAGATAACAGATGAGGAATCAGAGGTAAAGGCCATGGAGGCTTCTTTACAAGACTCCTTAGAAGTGGGTACCAGTGTTGCCGAGGCCAATCTGGAGCTATCAAAATCATCCTTGGCCTGTCTTGTCTGACCTTTAGTAATACCTTTGGAAGAAGAGGTAGAGGTGGAAAGGCATAGACATGAAGGTTTTTCCAACTGAAAGACAGAGCATCCACTTTCCAAGCTGTGTGATGAAACCCCTTTGTGCAATACCTTGGCAGCTGGTGGTTTAGTGGAGAAGCGAACAGATCTATGTCTGGAGTTCCCCATGACACTGTCAATTTCTGAAATACATGAAGATCCAGTTTCCACTCGTGGGGATCCATGATTTGTCTGCTTAATACATCTGCTAGGGAGTTCTGTGCTCCTGGCAGAAACCTTGCCTGAAGAGTCAGTTGCAGGCTTAACGCAGTCTCCCATAGAATCATTGCTTGCCTGCATAGAGGATAAGAATGTGTTCCCCTTGCTTGTTGATGTACCACATGACAGTTGTGTTGTCTGTCAGAATCAACACCTGCCCTGGAAGAAGTAACTCCTTGAACGCCATCAATGCAAACTGGACTGCTAACATCTCCTTCATGTTGATATGTAGATGCTGTAGTCTGGCAGGCCACTTGTCTTGTATCCACTTTCCATTTAGATGAGCTCCCCAAGCAGTGTCCGAGGCATCTGTCGTTAAAATCTGACTCGCCTCTGGCCGGGTCACAGAGAGTCCCTTGTTTAGGTGACATTCCTGAGCCCACCACAAGAATTCCTTTTGAAGGCAAGGTATTATTTGAATGACAGTGTCCAAATCTTGGCAGTGCTGTGTCCATACATTTTTGAGATACCATTGCAGCTTCCTCATATGCAGTTTGGCATTGGGAAGCACCAGAATACAAGATGCCATGAACCCTAATGCTTGAAGGACTGTCCTTGCAGTCAGCACGGACTGATGAGATAGTTGATGGAAGTAAAGTGACAGACTCTTTTGTTTGTCCGGGGTTAAAAAGGCCATCTGGGCTGCTGTATTCAGTCTCACACCCAGAAAGCACATGTCTTGAGAGGGTACTAGACTGGACTTTATTTCGTTCACAGAATACCCTAGGCATCTTAGCACTGCTATGACATATTCCAGATGCTGTAGAAGGTGTTCCTTTTCTTGAGCCAGAATCAGGCAGTCGTCCAAGTAAGGATAAATTTGAATGCCTTGAAGCCTGAAGTAAGCTATCACTGGAGCCAGAACCTTTGTGAATACTCTGGGCAGTAGATAAGCCAAAGGGCAATGCAGAGAACTGATAATGAAAATCTCCAGTTCGAAACCGCAGATACTTTCTGCAACTTAGCCTTATGGGCACATGAAGGTAAGCTTCCTTGAGATCCAAAGTTACCATCCAGTGATCCTTGCCCAGCAGAGGTAACAGTTGCTGTAACGTCAACATCTTGAACTTGGGAATGTCCAGATAAGTGTTGAGGATAGATAAATCCAAAATTGGTCTCCACGTGTTCCCCTTCTTTGGTACTAGGAACAGGCGAGAATAAAATCAAGCCCCTTTCTGACACAGGGACTGGCTGAATAGCCCCTATCTGGAGTAACTGAGAAACTTGCTTGTGAGCCTCTTTTCTTTGTGGAGGAGGAACATCTGGCATGCCTTTGAAAGGGGGCATTGTGTGGAAATAAAATCTGTACCCGTGATGAATGATATCCAGCACCCATCTGTCTTGAGTGATTAAATCCCAATTTTCTTTGAAAAGAGACAATCTTCCTCCCAAAGGAGCTGCCAGACGAGAGTCCACTGGCAGCTGAAAAGGCAGGTCATTGGTTCTGCTTACGAAAGGACTGACCCCTGCCCTCACCAGAAGTCTGAGCAGGTGAACTGTCTGATCTAGGCCTAAACGAACCTTGAGCCCTGCCCCTACCACGTCTAGACCTACCCCTAGACTGGGAACCATAAGCAGGATATGTCCACCCCTTAGCAGGCCAATTTCTACTAAACTTCGGAGGCTGCACCTGCAAAAAATCTTTAACAGTCTGCATAGACTTAGCTTTGTCCTCCATTTTCTTTAAAACTGCTTCCACAGGCGGTCCAAACAACACAGCAGACTGTAAAGGAGCATCCAAAATCCTGGTCTTAACATGCTCAGCTAAATTCTGATCCTTCAACCATGCATGTCTGCGAAGAACAGAACTAGTAGCAGCCACCCTCGAGGAGGCCTGGACAGCATCAAAACCACACTGCAAAGAATGCTTACCCACTTGTTCAGACACATGAACCAAATCCAGCAATTCTTTACACTCAATACCTTCCGCCAAAGCATCCACCTTAGATTTCAATTGTGAAAGGAGATAATTCTGATATTTCAGCATATGAAATTGACAATTCAACGCCCTCATGGCTAGAGTGGAAGAAGTATATACTTTCTTACCCCACCTATCCAAAGCCCTTGCCTCTTTATCAGAGGGTACAGGATTTTTAACCACAGAAGCTTTAACACCTTTAGGCCCCTGAGAAACAGTTTCTGGGTCCGCCCTGGGACTCTTAAACAAATACTTATGAGCTTCGGGCACCCTATAATACCTATCAGGCTTAACAGGAGCAGGAGGCAAGGAATCAGGGTTCAGAGAAGCCTCTGCAAAACATCCTCCACCACATTCAACACAGGAGGAATAGCTAAGGGCCTATGCTGGGGCAAAACAAGAATTCCCTAAGCCTTTTTCTGGAGTCAGAGTAATCTTGGCCTTCCCATTTAAAGTGCTCCCTCATGGAGTGAAGAGTCTCTGAAAATGAAAAATCCTCAGGAGGAGAAGCTGAAGGAGTGGAATCATCCACATCAGAATCAGAATAAGTAGGAAACTCTTGCAAGTCTTCCACAGAAGACTCTGAAGCCTGTGAACACTGTTCAAAACTATCAAACTCCTGTTCCACCCTAGGCCTCTTATCAGGTGGGGGCATAGAACCTCTAATCAGAGTAATCAAATCTTCTGCCATTTTAAGCATATGTTTCTTAGGCACAGAGCCCGAAATGCTAGGAGAAGCCCCTACAGAAGCTGAACTTGGCCTTCCTCTAAAAGAAGCTTTGGCAACAGAAGGAGAGGCCCTAACTACCTTGGGAAGAGAGGGAAGAACAGTTACCTGAGAAGCCCCCTCAGCCTGGCCTACCTCCTGAGAGGGCACATCCTGTAACAGTAAAGTATCTGCCTGAGACTCCATAGAGACTCCTGGCAAAACCTCTGGCTCCCTGAGCCTTCTAAAGGACCGGCGTCCGGGACTGCCGGTTCCTCACCCTAGACTTCACTGTTTTGTCCCTGCGCTTCTTAGATGAAGCAGGCGCCGGAGCATCCGCCGGCATAGTATAATTGCAACGCTTCCCAAACACTAACCTAGCACAATCAAGCCTCCTCTTAATAGTGCGCTTGTTAAATCTAGCACAAGAGCGGCAACCAACAACGTCGTGCTCAGGCCCTAAACAAGGTATACACAATGTATGATAATCCCTATGCGGTATCTGCTTCCCACAAGAAATACAGTTATTCACTTTTTCTGACATCCGGTTAAATACTGAGGCAAGAAAAACCAAAATGTTCTAGCGGTTACTTAGCCAACTCTGTATTCGGTCTGAAACTCCGGTTTCGGAAAATCTCAGAACGCCAACCTGCACTCGCAAAATTGCTTCTGCATCGGACCATGCGGCAAAAAAGACTAAGGAAATTACGTCGGTCATGCGCATTAGTACCCTGACGTACTGACGTCAGTCTAAGGCGCCATGACCGACGTCAGCCTTATACTCTGGTATTCGGGCCGACTGGGACGCGGACTATACCCAATTGTCAGGACTGCAGCAAGGGAAGACGAAGAACATCCAGATGCACTTTGGTATATAAAGCTTCAACAGAGAGGAGGCCTTATACTTTGTTAGATCTAGCCAAGTTGGAATGTGTTGGCTTTCGCTGCCCCCTTAGATTAGCTCCCTGTGCCTCTGTCCAGCAGAGCCACTGAAGTGATCCCTGGGGTAAACTTTCTGTTTCCCATCCAGTCGTCAAGGTTTCTCTTGAAGAGGGTTAGTGAGGAGCTCTGCCTAATGTAGACTGGAATCTTGTTCCAGAGCATGGGAAGTCTTTGGGACAGGAATCTATCCCTCCAGCACATCCTATTTAATGTTGTGGTGAGGTTTAGATCCCTGGAGCGTGTGGCTCGAGGGGATATGATTTTCTTTAGGTGGAGCATGTCCATCAATTCTGGGTTGGTCATGGCCTTGTATGTCAGGCAGAGATCACCTCTGAGTAGGCAGCATGCAACCGAGTACAGCTGGAGTTTCTTCATTTGAGCTGCATAGGGCATCTGCTTGAGGCCAATGATCCTTTTGGTGAGGTACTTCTGTGATCTTTCCAGTTGTTGCAGGTGTCTTGTAAGGTACATCCCAAATGGGGCATTGTACTCTATGATGGGTCTGACGAGTGATGCATAGAGGGACCCAATTACCTCTTTCGATCTGGATGCAAACCCTTTTGCGATTAGATGGGCCACATAGAAGGATTTTCTAACCACTTTGGCAATGTGATTATCAAAGGAGAGGTTACTATCTACTTGGGTCCCCAGATCCCTTATTATGTCTTCCATATTTAGGGGGCTACCACCTATGTGGTAGTTTGTGGGTACTTTGTTTTTTCCAAAGGAGATGACTATGCACTTTTTGGCATTTAGCTTGAGGCCATAGTGTTGACACCAGGTATCTGTCTCAGTGAGACCCTTTTGGAGGATGTCTGTGTCAGCCGGAGAGTCAATTATAGCCCCTAGTTTGCAGTCGTCTGCCAACTTGGTCAGTCATAGTCCTCCTGTGCTTGCCTGTACCTCTGAGAAGTATATGCCGAACAGGAGGGGTCCTAGGACTGAGCCTGGGGAATGCCACTTGTAACCGGTTTAGAGTCAGACCTAGCTCCTGCAACTCCTGTCATGTAGGTTCTGTCCGTGAGCCAGTTGGCAACGCATCTCGTGAAGTAAGGGTTTATGTTCAGGCTGGTGAGCTTGTCTATAAAACCGAGTGGGGAATGGTGTCAAAGGCCTTTGCAAGGTCTAGGTAGGCTGTGTGGACCACCTTTCCCTCGTCTATAGCCTTGGTAACTGTCTCAAAGAAGTCCACCAGGTATAGGAGGCATGATCTGCCCTTAACAAAGCTGAACTGGGTAGGGTCCAGTGTTTGGAGGTTTCCGATGTCTCTGTTAATGAGATCCATGATGATGCACTCCATAGCTTTGCAGACCAAGCTAGTCAGGCTTAGAGGGTGATAGTTCCTGGGGTCTATTGTGGCTCCACCTTTGTGGAGTGGAATAACTGTTGCTGTGCGCCACTCTGTGGGCACATAGCCTGTGGAGAGGCTGAGTTTAAGCAGTGTGTTTAGGTGAGGGGTTAGTTCATCTTTGAGCTTGTGTAGGACGCAGCCTGGGACACCGTCCAGTCCCATTGATAATGTGTTTTTGGCTTTGGAGAGAGCTGTTTTAACCTGAGTGTCTGTGATTTCAGGGGCACTACATTCTTCTGGTATAGTTATGGGCCCTTTTGGGGGTGAGAGGGGGGTGAAGTTTGCGCTGAACCTGTCTGCCAGGATGTTGGCTATATCGGTCAGTTCAGTGTATTTTGTGCCATTTTACACTAACTCTGAGCAGATCTGAGAATTGCCATTTAGATTCTTGACATAGCTAAAGAATGCCTTGTGGTTATCTTTGGAGTCCATGGCAATTTTTCTTTCGAAGCTAGCCTTGGATGATTTTATGAGGCAGCGTAGTTTCTTGCTGATATTGAAAAGGGATGTCTTCCCTTCTTGGGATTTTACTCTTTTCTCTACTAGTTTCCTCCTTCTATTGTACAGCTTGTTTATGGCAGGGGTCCACCTGACTGGTTTCCTTTTCTTGGAGGAGTCAGTCTTGGTTTTGTTTGGGATAGCACAAACCATGCATTCTTGTAGGTGCCTGTAGAGTGCATTAGTAAGGGATTTTGCAGCTTGGACAGCATTATTCTTTAGCATGGGGGCTTTAAAACTTCCCACCTCAGCCTTAAGTAACGTCAAGTTTGCTTTTGAAAAGTTTTTCATGGTATACAGCTCAGCAAGCTCCTGCCTGGTGCCCTGCAGAGTTCTAAGGCAGCAGAGAGACTTTGGAGTGATTAAGTATCATTTTTCTGCATTTTCTTGCTGCCTTTAGCTAATTCCACCTAATATAATGATTTTCTAGAGTTTCTGTGATTTAAAAAGCTTGTTTCAGCTACAGTGTACTTATTTTACTGCCTGCACTTTAACAAAGTCTTTTCTGTGTTTAAATTACCTGTTTAACTGTTATAGGCTACACACTCAAATGTGATAGCCATTTTTGTGCATTTAAAGTGTTTTTTTTATTGTATCTGCTTTATTTTCTGAAAAAAAAACAAAAGACCAAAAAATATACTTGTTTTCCCACCTTTCTAAGCTAGTATAGTCCAGTTTTCAGGTTAGTGCTGAATTCAGGGCTGTGTTACAAGTTTCTGCGTTTGCCCATACCTTACTTGGATAGAAGAAAGTTTCTCTGTTCACTGTGAGACAGAGAGCTTTGAGCAGCCTATCTGTCCCTGGAGGAGTGGTTTCAGCCCAAAAATTAGTAGTTTACTGGCCATTTGGGCTAATTTCTCTCTCTTTCATTTCCCTGCTATAAACCCCGCATTTGCAAGGTTTTTGTGCTAGTATACGGCTCAGCAAGCTCCTGCCTGGTGCCCTGCAGAGTTCTACAGCAGCAGAGACAAAAGAGACTTTGGAGTGATTATCATTTTTCTGCATTTTCTTGCTGCCTTTAGCTAATTCTGCCTAAAATGCCGATTTTCTAGAGTTTCTGTGATTTAAAAAGCTTGTTTCAGCTACATATTGTACTTATTTTATTGCCCGCACTTTAACAAAGTCGTTTTTGTGTTAGATGGTTGCCTCTGTCTAAAGTTCCAACAAGTGATAATTTTCAGCTGAATTCTTGACATCAAGGAATAACTAAATGCATTTATTCATTGATTGATGGTACTTTTGTTGACAAGGACCTTCCAACTGAGCTTACAGCCCCTTTTCAGTGGGGTCCTGGGGAAAAAACATCACAAAAACAAAAGGACAAACTGAGTATACAATAAAAAGTAATACAATACTACAATCACAAGAAAATAATTATCAAATCAGGTTTTTCACACACACACACACACACACACACACACACACACACACACACACACACACACACACACACACACACACACACACACACACACACACACACGCACAAACTGTGACAAGTGAAATAAAACTAATAGCTCTGCATTCATGTCAACAAGTAATAAATGAAAAATTAAAATATATGCCTGATGTGCCTACAACTTTTGAGTGGGCACAGGACACAGAGGACCAAGTAGCTACTGCTAGCAGAATTGTGGAGTCTATGCACTTGTAAAAGGCTACAGGTGAGGCCACTGCTCTAGAAGTATGAGCTTTCACTGTTGAAGATAAAGATTTACCATGGCGAGTGTAGCAGAAGGCAATGGATTTAAAAATCCAATTAGTAATGGTTTATTTTGAAAAACGGCTACCTAGCTTGGTTTCTTGATAAGAAACAAAAGAGTTGCTCTGTCTTGTGGATAAACCTTGGCCTTATCCTAGTAAAATCTGAGCCATCCATGCACATCAGTGAGTGCAGGACTCTCTCTCCCTTATCCTGAAGATTAGGACAGAAAGTAGGGAGATTGATAGCCTAACTAAGGGATAGCTCATTTACCCCTTTAAGCATAAAAGTCTGGTTGGCCTTCAAAGACACTCTGTACTTATAAAAAATAAGGAAGGGAGAGATGCCATCAGGCCCTTCAGCTTAGAAACGTATCTATCTGAGGTAAGGGCTTCTAGAAGTATGGTTTTCAAGTACAGAATTTGACATAAACAGAAGCAGCTGCTTCAAAAGGAGGAAGAATGAGGTTTTCAAGAACAACAATGGGGTCCCAAGGAGGTGGAATAACTTTCCTAGGTGGTTTTACGTGCAGTACACTTTTCAGAAACCATTTTACCTTTAGCCTAGACAGAAGAGGTCGAGAGGTAAGCAAGCAGAGATGGCCCAGAGGTATGCCTTGATTGATGAGTATGCCAGAACAGCTTTTAAGAGCTCACACAAATAAGACAGGACAAAAGGGACACCTGATTTTTACAGGGTTCTGTTCATGAGCATCACACCAAATTGAAAATCTTTTCCATTTAGTTAAGTTAGATTTCCTGAAAGTAGGTTTCCTTGACTTCTGGAGAACCCGCACATCCTCCAAAAACTGGTGCCTGAAAGGGATCAGAATCCTATCATCCATAGTGGAAGCTTGAGAGATGATGGGTTGGAGTGATGAAGTGAGCTCTTTTGTTATGTGATCAACTCCACTATATGAGGTTTGTGGTAATGACCCCTGGCTAGGTGGCAAAAAAGGAGGAACCAATGCTGGCTTGGCCAAAAGGGAGTCACCAGTAATATCTTCAGTTTTTCTCTCTCTGGATCTTTAATAAAATCTTTGGAAAAAGTAGAAAAAGAAGGAAGGTATAGAGAAACCTCCCTTTCCAATGAAAAGATATGGAATCTGTTCTCCATGTAAGTGGGAAAGGGAACCTGGTGCAAAAGACAGGAAGTTGTTTGTTGTGGATTGAGGCAAATAAGTTTATCTGTGGTATACCCCATTTGTGAACTATATCTAGGAAGACCTCCATATTCATCATCCATTCATAAAGGTCTCCCCTTTATTTGCTTACAAAATCTGCCAGGACATTGTCCTGCAAGGGGATGTAAACCACTTTGCAGGATAAATTTGCTTTTGTGACTAGACCGCATATCAAAAGTGCTAGTCTGTATAGCTGGTAAGAACTGGTGCCCCTGCTTGTTTATGTACCACATAACTGTAGTGTTGTCTGCGAAAATTCTGAGTGGCCCTGGTGCCCAAGAGTGGGAGAAGACCTGTAGGGCTTAAATTAGTGTTTGCATCTCTTGAAGACTGATGTGCTCTGATCTTAGATTTGGTAGTGATTGGCCCTGAACTCTCTGGAAACCAGTACATGCTCCCTACACAATATCTGAAGCTTCTGTGCGCAATTCCTGTTGCGGTCTGTGTGCTTTAAAAGGCAGATCTGGGTTGAGGTTTACCTGTGATACCCAACATTTATTTCTTTCTTTAACCAGGGAAGAAAAGGAATCTGGGTGCCCAGAGGATGGAAATACTGAGACCAGATGGATTTTGGGTATCCTTCTCATATGAAGTCTGGCAAAAGGGGCCACAGGTATAGTTGCAGTCATGAATCCTAGTGCCTTGAGAATTGCTCTTATAGTTTAAGATAGAAGGGGTTGAAGACACTGGATGTAACAGAAATAACTTTGCACCTTGTCTGAAGCCAGAAAAGCCTACATGAGTTTGGTGTCTAGTCTGCAGCCCAAGAAGACTAGGTCTTGATCGGGTTCCATTGTGGATTTTTTGAAGCTGATTGGGAATTCCAGACTTTGGAGTAGGGACAAAGTGAAGTTTAGATAAAGTGAAAGGGTATGTGGAGAGCGTGCCTAATTTAACAGATCATCCAAGTAAGGGAATACTTGCATTTCCTGAGTCCTGCAAAAACCTATGACTGGAGCTAGACAATTTGTAAAAACTCTGGGGGCTGTAGAAAGTCCAAAGGGCAAAGCAAAGAACTAAAAGTGTGATGAGCAAGAGGAAAACCTCAAAAATTTCCTGCAGAAATTGTGATTTAACTATTTAAATAGGAGCACAAAACATCATGTGACTACAGCCAGCAAATCACATGAATACAAGTTAAAATAACATCACAAGATATCAATATAACATTTTAAAATAGTAATAAAAAAAAACAAATAATAATAAAAAAGTAATAAAAATAATAAAAAAAAAAATCTAAGTTCACTATTTTGCAACTTTAGTAACACAGGCTTAAGGGTGACAGCAGTATTAAGGCCTGGATGTTTATCAGCTGCTAACCTCAATATCCAGTCATATTCTTTGTTCTCTAATACATTACTGACATCACCTCCTCTTATGTCCTTATAAACTATTTCTATAACTCTAAATTTAAACTTGTGAGTAGTACCTTTACTAATAACGTGTCTACTTAGCGCATTTGTTTCTTTTCCTCTCTTTATATCCGATTTATGTTCTATAATGCGCTCTTTAAATCTTCTTGTGGTCTTGCCCACATAAAATGAAGGGCAACGATCACAAGTAGCTAAGTACTTAAACATCCAGGCCTTAATACTGCTGTCACCCTTAAGCCTGTGTTACTGAAGTTGTAAAATAGTAAACTTTAATTTTTTGATTATTTTTATTATTTTTTTATTAATATTTGTTATTTTTATTACTATTTTAAAATGTTATATTAATATCTTGTGATGTTATTTTAACTTGTATTCATGGGATTTGTTGGCTGTAGTCACATGATGTTTTGTGCTCCTATTTAAATAGTTAAATGTGTAGATGCTGTATTAGCATTGATAAAGGGTGTAGATCCGAAAGCTTTGCTTGTTTCATATTAAACTGGTTTCTTAACATGGTATTTGGTGTTTTGGATACTTGAGCTTAGTACCTTCTTCACCGTAACAATTCTGTTAACTGCGTGGCGTTTTTTGGATTGTTTTAGTGAGCACTGAAAAGACTAAGACAGCAGATACAGCCAGACTTTAGAAATAAAGTATGGAAGCTACTCGTTCAGTAAAGAGCTTCCTGTGTAAAGAAGGTAACCCGTTGATGCATTTGGCATCTGGGGTTACAACAGATATAAAAGTACCAAAGCAAGCTATGGAAGATTTTGGCAGACAGCTGGAACTTTTAGAGAAAAAGGTGGGGATGTTTAAGCACTTTTATTGGCAGCATTTGAGCTTTATGGTCTATCTTGATATCGGGATAGTGCCACGAGGCTTACGAGTTTTACAAATGTCCACGTATAACAACATGTATCCTGACCTTCTGAAACGTTGGCAACAACTTAATCTGAAATTGGGCTTGGATTATATGGCCCTAAGGAACAACTTTTTTCAGAAAACAGAAAATGAGTTAAAAGATGACATTGTAGAAATGGAAAGCAATACGATGGGTATGCCGTGTTTTCCTGATATGCTGGTGAGCTATCAGAAAATGATAGATAGAATGCAGCAACTGGAAGATAAACTGGAAGCTGTAAAGAAACATAAGCTACTCAGGGACATAGGTGATTTTCAGAAGGGCCATATTTTCTCATGGCCAAGAACTGAGCATCGTAACCCTGAAAAAGCAACTTCAACCAAGCGTAATTACATTCATGATCTAGATGACTTTTCTGATAAGGTGAAAGGAAAACGAGTGGATCAATCAGCAGCTACGGAGATTCCGATGCCGCAATTGGCTAATCAACTTGTGGATACTCAACCCACTCATGTGACTCCAGTAACCAGTAAGATGGTGGATGCGGTGGTAGCTCCACAACCTGTAACGGATGCTTCAGTTGAAATAAATAAGGGGCAGCAACCAATTCTGAAAGCAACTATGTTAGGGACAGGCAAACGATTCCAACTGGGGGAGCCGGAAAGGATACAGGAAAGGAGTGCCTCGAGTGGATGCTCGGTTCAGAGACAAGCGCCAAACAGACAGAAACGGAAAAACGACAGCCCACTGCATCACAGCAAGTTAGTACGATGATAATACAAGGTACTGTGAATTTGTCTAGTTTTATGCTGACAACATCTATCCTTTCTCTATTAGAGAAAGACTTGAATTTTATACCTGCAGTCACGGATGATTTAGTGTCAGCATTAACAGATTTAAAACTTTTTTCTAGAACTTTAAATGTGAGAGTTTTATTTAAAGACAGTCACATACAACAACTAGGATGTAAGTGTAGAAGTACGTACATACCTATAAGTATGCCAATAGTAACTGCTTTCCATGATATATGTGAAGTTGAATTAAGAAATTAGCATGCTAGTAATAATAATAATAAAAAGATGTACAACCTACCATATGAAGAACATCTAGCTCTGAAAATGTTAGAAAAGGACAATACCATAGTAATTAAACAAGCAGATAAAGGAGGTGCTGTGGTGTTCATGGATCGTGTTAATTATATTCAATCTTTGGAGTCTCTATTGGGTGATGGTAACACCTTTAAGAAAGTGACATTGGTGGAAGTGAAACAACTTATTAGCCAAGTTAATATGGCCATTTATGATCTTCAGCTTGCTAGTGATATAGATCTAGATTTGTTTCACTATTTTACGGTAACATGTCCTAGAGTACCCAAAATATACAAGTCACTAGAAGCACCACCAATGAGGCTGATAGTTTCTGGGAAAGGGTGAGTAACAGAGCCCATTTCAATATATTTACAAAAGCAGTTAGGTCAATTTTTGGCTGGTTGCCCATCTGTGCTCAAAGATACCACAGACTTCATATCTAAGTTATGTAAATGGTTTGAAGCTTTAGGGGTCACTGAACTCATTGAAGGGGAATATCTTTTTGTAACTCTAGATATAGTTTCACTATTTACAATAATTCCTAATAATTATGGTATAGAAGCCATAAGAGAATTTTTGACAGGTAAAGGAAGTGTGTGTGCTAGGGCTGTGGAGAATATTGGTCAATTGTTGGATCTGGTTCTTACTAAGAACGTGTTTTTATTTAATAATGAATTGTATCTACAACTTACCGGAGTAGCGATGGGTACTTCCATCGCCAATACTTATGCAAATTTGGTACTCCATCAGTGGGAGACAAAGTAAGTATGTAGTGATTTAAAGATTCATAGTGGTAAGGTTTGTTTTTACCAATGCTTTGTAGATGACTGTTTTATCATCTGGAAAGGTACACATAAAGAACTATGTAGCTATGTGAATTATTTAAATAGTACGACTGAATTCCTGAAGTTTAAAATGGAATCTTCTAAAAATAGTACTACATTCCTTGATGTCCATTTGGAATTAAAATTAGGTCATATAGAAACTTCTAGCCATAAGAAACAAGTACATTCCAGAAGATATTTGCATAGGTGTAGTATGCATGCCCCGCATGTATTTAAAGGAATATTAAGAGCGCAGTCCAGTAGTGCCAGTAGGTTAAATACAGACGATGCCACATTCATTAAGCAAGTGGAGGATATGAAATCAGAGTTTTTGGATAGTGGTTACAATGAAGGTTTTGTCTTAGAAATGACTGAATCAGTGAAAAAAGATAGAGAAACATCTCTGAGGCCAATCTTTAATGTTGACCCAGGGGAGACAAATTCTTTACATAGGTCTGCACCACATGATAATATGGTTAGATACATTACTACTTTTAATCTTAGGAGACAAGCTGTTAGAAACATTCTTGAAAAAAATTGGCTAATTTTAATGGCTTCACCTGAACTTAGAGGAGTTTTAAATGTAAAACCCCTTTTTTCATATAGAAATATAATGAATTTAAAAAGTAAGATATGTTACAAGGATTTTAAATCTACAATGAAGCGGCAACCAGAAATGAGAGTGGGGACCTATAACTGTATGAGTTGTATGTGCTGTACAGACATATTAGGTAAAGGTAGTGACTTATTTATACATCCTATTACAGGTATACACTATACATTTAGATTGCTGGCTAACTGTACTACTGTAAATGTACTTAGCTACTTGTGATCGTTGCCCTTCATTTTATGTGGGCAAGACCACAAGAAGATTTAAACAGCACATTATAGAACATAAATCAGATATAAAGAGAGGAAAAGAAACAAATGCGCTAAGTAGACACGTTATTAGTAAAGGTACTACTCACAAGTTTAAATTTAGAGTTATAGAAATAGTTTATAAGGACATAAAACAAGGTGATGTCAATAATGTATTACAGAACAAAGAATAGGACTGGATATTGAGGTTAGCAGCTGATAAACATCCAGGTTTTAATACTGCTGCCACCTTTAAGCATGTGTTACTGAAGTTGCAAAATAGTGAACTTTGATTTTTTTTTATTATATTTTTATTATTATTTGTTATTTTTATTACTATTTTAAAATGTTACATTGATATCTTGTGATGTTATTTTAACTTGTATTCATGTGATTTGCTGGCTGTAGTCACATGATGTTTTGTGCTCCTATTTAAATAGTTAAATGTGTAGATGTTGTATTCATAGGTTCATAGGTTCATAGGTTTATACTAGGCTATCTGCCCCAAGGCATTTATAAGCCTAGCCCGAATTTTTGTGGCTTACGCCACCCCTTATATGAAAAAATACTGTACCCATTAGTTTGTTGTGCCTCTGTCCAGCAGTGACACAGAGATGATTCCCGGGGTAAACCTACGATCTCCCATCCACAGGTCAAGATTTCTCTTGAACAGAGCCAGTGAGGTGCTCTGCCTCACATGGACCGGGACTCTATTCCACAGCATAGGGAGTCTCTGAGTGATAAATCTATCCCTCCAGCACGTCCTATTTATATCCGTGCTAAGGTTTAAGTCGCTTGCTCTAGTTGTTTTGGTGGATTTGGATTTTTTGAGGTGGAGCATGTCCATTAATTCCGGGTTGGACATGGCCTTGTATGTCAGGCACATGTCACCTCTGAGCAGACGGTATGCGACTGAATAGAGCTGGAGTTTCTTCAATCTGGCAGCATATGACAGATTTTGGAGTCCCTTTATCCTTTTGGTGAGAAACGTTTGGGTACTAGGCTATCTGCCCTAGGGCATTAATAAGCCTAGCCAGAGTGTGTTTGGCTTTCGCCACCCATTTTAAATTAATTTTGCTATGCCTTTTTTTTTGAGGTTAGTATACTGTGCCTCTGTCTAACAGTGACACAGAAGTGATAGCTGGGTAAACCTACAATCTCCCATCCACTCATTAAGATTCCTCTTGAAGAGAGTCAATGTGGGACTCTGCCTAACCTGGACTGGGATTTTATTCCAGAGTGAAGGGAGCCTCTGGGTTATGAATCTGTCCCTCCAGCATGTCCTATTTATTTCAGTGCTGAGGTTCAAGTCTCTCGAGCGCGTAGCTCGATGGGATTTGGATTTTCTGAGGTGCAGCATGTCCATTAATTCCGGGTTGGACATGGCTTTATACGTCAGGCACAGATCGCCTCTGAGCAGGCGGTATGCCACTGAGTAGAGCTGGAGTTTCTTTAACCGGGCAGCATATGGCATCTGTTTGAGCCCTTTGATCCTCTTGGTGAGGTACTTTTGGGGTCTTTCCAGTTGCTGCAGGTGTCTGGTAAGGTACATCCCAAAGGGGCATTGTACTCAATTATGGGCCTGATGAGGGATGAGTAAAGAGGCACGATGACCTCCCTGATCTAGATGTGAATCCCTTCATGATTAGGTGGGCTATATAAAATGTTTTTCTAACCACTTTGGCCACGTGGTTGTCAAATGAGAGACTGCTATCAACTTGGGTCCCCAGGTCTCTAATGACTTCTTCTGTACTTAATGGATTACCACCTATGTGGTAATTTGTGGGCACTTTGTTTTTGCCAAAGGGGATGACTATACACTTTTTGGCGTTTAGCTTGAGGCCATGGCTCTGGCACCAGTTGTCTGTTTCTATTAGGCCCTTTTGGAGGATGCTTGTGTCGGCTGGAGAGTTGATTATGGTGCCCAGTTTGCAGTCATCTGCGAACTTGGTCAGCCACAGTCCTTCCGTGTTGGCCTGTACCGAGAAATATATACCGAACAAGAGAGGTCCCAGGACTGAGCCTTGTGGGACGCCACTTGTAACTGGTTTGGAGTCTGACATGGCTCCAGCAATTCTAACCATGTGGGTTCTGTCCTTGAGACAGTTTGCAACCCATCTAGTGACATAGGGGTTTATATTTAAGCTGGTGAGCTTATCTATAATGCCCGAGTGGGGTATTGTATCGAAGGCTTTTGCGAGGTCCAGGTAGGCTGTGTGGACCACCTTCCTCCCTCGTCAATGGCATTGGTGACTGTTTCAAAGAAATCGACCTGGTTTAAGAGGCAGGATCTGCCCTTAACAAAGCCAAACTGGGTAGGATCCAGTGTCTGTAGGTCCCCAATATCTTTATTTATGAGGTCCATGATGATCCTTTCCATAGCTTTGCAGACCAAGCTAGTCAGGCTTATGGGGCGATAGTTTCCAGGATCCGTTGAGGCACCACCTTTGTGGAGAGGGACCACTGTTGCTGTACGCCACTCTTTGGGTACATATCCTGTAGTAAGGCTAAGATTGAACAGTAGTTTTATGTTTGGGTTTAGCTCTTCTTGGAGTTCATGTAGGACGCAGCCCGGGACACCATCTGGTCCCATTGATGCTGTGTTTTTTGCTTTGGAGAGGGCGGCTCTTACCTGAGCATCTGAGATGTCAGGGGGGCAGCACTCTGTTGGGATAGATATTTTCCCTTTTGGTGGGGAGAGGGGGGAGAAGTTTGCACTGAACCTGTCAGCTAGGATGTTGGCAATGTCTGTGGGCTCGGTGTATTTTTTGTCATTTTGGACTAATTCTGAGCATATCTGGGAATTCCCACCCAGGTTCCTAACATAACTAAAGAAAGCCTTGTGATTATCCTTAGTGTCCTGTGCAATTTTTCTCTCGAAGCTGGCCTTAGTCGATTTTATGAGTGCCCGTAGTTTTTTGCTAATACTGATCAGAGATGCCTTCCCTTTTTGGGATTTTGCTCTATCATGTAGTAGCTTCCTCCTTCTATTGTATAGTTTGTTTATGGCTGGGGTCCACCAGACAGGACGTCTGCCTTTGGAGGATTGGGTCTTGGTTTTATTTGGGATTGCATGATCCATGCATTCCTGAAGGTGTTCATAGAATGCATTTATAAAGGATTCTGCGGTCTGGGCCGTATTTTTCACAGGCCTGGGGGCTTTGAAGGATTTCGCCTCGGTTTTGAGGCATGTGAAATTTGATTTAGAGAAGTTTTTCACTGTGGTTTTCTGGGCAGGGGGTGGGGTCGGGATGTGAATATCCAGTGAGATTAGTTTATGGTCTGATCTTACCAGTGAGGGATACTCTTCTGGTCTGGAGCATAGTGTCCCCATGTTGGTGATGATCAGGTCCAGTATGTTTTCCCCTCTTGTGGGAGTGGTAACAAGTTGTTCCATAGCATTTGAGTTTATAAATTCTAGGAACCTTTGGGCTAGGGTGTTGGAGCTAGAGTAATGCTCCCAGTCTATGTTTGGGTAGTTGAAGTCGCCCAATATAATGGTGTTTGGAGAGACCTTCATATTTTCCAGTATTCTCAGGAAGGCCAAGTGGGGTTCCTGGGTTTGGGAGGGTGGTCTGTAGCAGGCTAAAAACTGGAAGGCAGTTTTACCCACAGTTAGTTGCACATGGATAGTCTCTGATACTTCATGCTGTGCCACCAACCTGGAGGTGTGGGTATCTTTGACGAATATTGATACTCCTCCTCCTTTTGTGGTTCGGTCCAAGTTTTGGGGCCGAAAAGCATGGTATGAGGTATAACCTGGTAGTGCTGGGGTGCTCTCGGGAGCCTTGAACCAGGTTTCTGTTACTGCACAGATATCGATGTTCTCCATGCTAAGGAGAGTTTCGAGTGCATGCATCTTGAGGTTTAGACTTCTGGCATTGAGTAGCATTACTCTTAGTTTCTTATCCCTTGTGATACCTATGGAGGTGGGTTTGTCTTTTGAGCCTTGCCTAAAAAAGGCACTATGGGGGTAGCAAGAGCCTTTGCCAATATCCGAAAGCCCAAGGGTGACAAGTGCAAGCCGTCCCTAGCGAAGCATCGTGGCTTGTCGAGCATGTCATCCCAGGCTGACAGGCATTGGATCCCCTTTGAATGACACCAACACTTAAGCCAATTGTTGAAATTGATCATCTTGTCTTCATATTGTGGCATCATTCTTGGTGAGGGTAAGATGCTACTCAAGGTCAGGGTCATACCGGCCTGGGCTACATGCTCAGAGAGCTCCTCTATGTCTCTTTTTCATGTAGTCCAGGGAGATACGTCTCAGGTCATTCACACCAGCATGGACAATGACTGAGTCATATTTGTACTTGCCTTGGAGTGACCTGAGTGCTTGTGTTATGTGGCGGATCCTAGCGCCTGACAGGCAACTCACCGTGACCTTCTCCTTTTTCAGCCTGGTGAGCGGGACGTCAGTGTGCCTGACGATAGAGTCACCTAGTACAAGTGTATCAGGTGTGTTGTTTAGCCTTAAGGGCTGTGACTGTTTGGCACACTGGCTTTGTGAGCTATGTGTTGCACGTGTTTTGTTTTGGGGTAGCAGTTGCTTGGGTGTCTGCTTTGGAGGTCTCTGCTGCTTAGGCAGATTTTTATTTAGAGCCTCCGAGTATGTTTTTGTGTGTTTATGTGTTTGGTTTGTTGTCGTGGTAGGTCTATGTGAGACTGGAATTGTAGTGAGTGTGGTTTCCTTCTCCTCCTGACTGGTTACGCCAGTACTGAGTTGAGAGAGCTTAACCTCCAGTTTAGCTATATGGTTGCATCTCTCACATGTGTTGGAATTTGTTGGGAGGAGGAGAGGGTTGTCTGTGTACATGAGGCAGTTGTAACATTGCCTCAAGATTCCCAGATTCACCAGCTGGACCGGAGAGGAGATTGACAACTGACCTTTGGACATGCTAGGATAGTATTGGGAATTCCTGGCATTAGCACTGATAAAAGGTGCAGATCCGGAAGCTTTGCTTGTTTCGTATTAAACTGTATTTTTAACGTGGTATTTGGTGTTTTGGATACCTGGTGTTGTACCAACCAGAAAACATTTTTAACTTGCACACATGACTTCCTAATAGGATTTTTTAGCTCCCTTTAGTACCTGCTGCACATCCTCAGAAAAAAAGATGCCTAAAGCATATCAAAAACATATAATCCAGGCAGTCAACTGAAGTGCTTTCAGTTTCATATGCATCAACCAATCCCTCTCTTCTGTAAGTCAAGTCTGTGGGCAAGCCTGGATCTTTAGAAGAATCCTGTGTATCAGTTGAAAGGTCAAAAAAGCATACCATTCCCGACCATGGGATTGAGAAGGCATCAGACTTCCAGGCCTGTTTGCAAGGAATCTTGGAGCAGAATTTCTTTAGCTGTCTGTTTTAAAACTGAGGCAAACAGGTCTATTTGATGTGTTCTTCATAGCTGGATCTATTCCTGGAAGACCCCCAGGTGTAGTTTCCATTTGTGAACGTTTGTCCTAGTCCTGCTTAGCCCATCTGCTACAATGTCTTACTCTAATGGAATGTATGAAGTCTGAAGAGTAATTTTGAGCTGATGTGTTACCTCCCAGGCAACTTCTGCAAGTCTGCAAAGGAGGTAAGACCTGGTAACTTGTTTACTTACCACATCATTGTTGTGTTGTCTGTGATAACTTGCAGAGATCCTGGAGATCAGAGATGACTTGCGTTTTTTAAAGTACTGATTACTGTCAGCATATTTTTGCCATTTGTGTGATTTGTCCTGCTTGTTCCACAGACCTTATACTTTCACACCTTTCAATACTGACTCCTCATCAAGCTGTAACACAATGAAAATGAGGCATAATGAAAAAGGGGAGACCTAAGTTGAGACAAAACTAGTCCAAACACCAAAATATCTCCCTTTTTACAAACACAAGCAATGGACTCTGAAAAGATAAATGATGTTAATGCTGAAACCAACCTGACTTGAAGTACCGCTGAACTTTCCTCATGTGAAGTTTGGGCAAGGAAACCATGATAATCAGAGACCACGAAACCCAGACTTCACAAAAAAAAAACTTTCTGGCAAACATGACAGATTGGCTGGAAAGCCAATCTGTAAGTTCTACCTTGCCCAGAGAAAGAAAAGCTTTTCCTAGGGAAGTATCCAGACAACAACACAGAAAAAAACGTAGTGTGTGAAAGGCTGAGGGATGGTTTTGGTCAGTTCACTTGAAACCCCAGAGTAATTAGGAATTTCCTGATACTTGTCAGGGAATCTTGAAAACTGGAAAAAGATTCTGCAAATATAAGAATCTGTCCAAATACGAAAAGATGTGAATGCCTTGAAGCCTGCAGTAAGCGATTACTGGAGACAGACACTTTGTAAATACCTTTGGTGCAGTATACAGACCAAAGAGTACGACAGAAAACTGATAATGTAAGCCAGATACAGAAAACATTTAACAATGATATATGATAAGCATTTTTTAAATTAAGTCTACCATTACCATGAAACTGGGAAGGGGTGTGAGAGGTAACAAGGTCTGGAGGGCTAACATTTTGAACTTTGGGATCTTGATGTAGAAATTGAGAAAGGAATGGGCTAGGACTGATCTCAGAGTTTTCTCTTTCCATGGCATCAGAAAGATCCTTGTATAAAAAAAATTGCCTATCTGATCTGTGGGCATTACTTACAGGACCCCCCCCCCTCCAGAGGGCATGTGCTCCCAAACTGGACAAAACAAGGGCATTTAGTTTGCAGTATGAGGAAAGATGCCTTGAAAAGAAGTAAGGAACTCCCACTGATAAATCTACTGAATGACTCTCATAACCCATTTGTCTGAATTGATCTATTGTCACTGTGGAACATGAAGGCCTAGACTGACAGATGGACTTAAATGATTGCCGGGGGGAGTGTTTGAATGGGCAAGTACAGTCATTATGACTTTTTCCACTGTCCCTAGTTTCGGGTGGCTCCCCCTTTCTTCTGTAAGTCTCTTTGCCATTTTTTTAAAACTATATTGATCTGAACTTTGCTGAGACTGCTTAATTATTTTGCTTCTTGAAAATGGGTCCTGAATTAATCAGAACATTTTTACTGAACTGAGTAAAGAAGACGTGAAACATCTGGATCAACCCTTGAATCAAATTCCCTCCTTCATACAATTTTTTTAAGGGCCTCTGTAGCTGAAGTGCCAAAATAACATAACCAAGTAAATCTTCTTACAAATAAATTAGTAGCAGCAGCTCTGGATACAGCAATCTGCAGAATCATAACACTTTAACGACTATTTTGCTACATGAGAAGTATTAACAATTAAACAGTTAAATGAAGTTTTAACCACTGAAGATGGAAGGTTAACACAACAGGTAACCTCATGTTCTCAAATGAAGCCAGTTAAAGTATTAACACGTATGCCTCATAGTTGAGAATGCAGTAAGTTTAAGTAGCATGTTTATCAACAGCTTTCTCACCCTAGTCAAAATGGATGGGGCTAGCATTCATGATATGTTTAGCAGTAGATGGTTTTGGCAAGGAAACAAGTACAGGGTCTGATTTGGGATTAGAAAACTGAAAGTTATGTGAATGATGTACTTACTATAACCTAGCAGACGTCTTGTGAGTAGAAGATTACCAGGCATACTGCAAAATGTAAAGGCAATACCCTCTAAAACTGTTAAAAAAGGAGGGACAGCAGCAGGCTGAAGAAAATCTAATTGTAACAAATCATACTACTTTTGCTGGGAGACAGGGATGTCATTTTAGCTGCAGTCTCAGAAAAAGAAAATTCTTCTGGAAGGAAATCTAAAGAAACACTTTCTTCAGAATCAGAATCTTCATCATGAGCATTTACCCAGTAACAGAACAAGACATGACAGTCCATAACCAATTAATTTCCTGTATTTTCCCAGAGGGGTACATATCTGCTCAGCCTTGAAGGATCACCAGCCAACTGTCAGCACTATGAAGCCTGCAGAGAGAGTGCACGTTGGTGTCAAGAAAGCTCTGAAGCTTTTAGCATCCTAAATGCTTTTATGCAGCTTTCCTTGAGTCCTACCATGGTTATGGCATGTCAAAGGTGCTTAAAATGCTAGCTGATGGTCATATCCTTGGCAGAACATAACCAATACTGCTTAGGGTACTAAACCTGTGACTCAATGTTGAACGTCAAAGGTTTTTTCCAAGTTTAGCACAACTGAACAACCAAAACAGGTGTTTGCAACAAGGCCTGATTCAAGAGCAACCGACTAATCAGAAGCAGGATGGACAGCTTTAGAGGCAAAATCAGACAACATTGTAGGAGGACTACAGCAAAACAGACATGGACAAAAGTGGTGCAAGCACAATCAAGCAGCAAGCACAACAACAGCTGAACACAAGGGGAGGAAGCAACCAACACAAGTAGAGGGTTTTTTTGTTACTGGAGAAGACATTGATGCTGCCAACAGTTTAAAATCTATAATTTGTCCTCTCACGTTTTGTCTGTCGATGAACTGGCTATGGTAAAGAAAGTGCACTTTTTTTACAGAAAAATAAACTAACAGTGGTAAATACCAATAAAAGTGCAATTAAAAACAAGTAAAAAAAACTATGAACAATTTGACATCACAGTATTGGCAAAAAGAAAGGCCCAGCACTGATAGAGTTTTTAGTAAAATCTAGAATAGAAGCTGCTGTTAATAAAGGATACTTAGTACGGCATATAAAATACTGCATGACAACTACAGCAATCAATCAGAGGAGATTAGAAAGGATTGGGAAGAGAGACTAGATAAGCAATTCACAAAGAAACAATGGGAGGATATATGTATGTCTCCCAAATATGCAACAAAGTCTAGAAGATTTAAGATCTTTGCTTGGAAGTCTTTGCATAGGTATTTTCATACTGCAAGCAGACTCCAAAGAGTTTTTCCTTAGGTAGATTACAAATGTTAGAAGGGTGATGGTGACAAAAGAGGTAAATGGGAACATACTTTTTGCGAGTGTAATGAATTGGTAGACATTAAAAATTCCCTGTATTTCTCTGTCAGAAATACCAGATGAGTAAATTGGTGTTAAGGAATTTTTTTGACTTGTGATACAGAATCAGAATTGCCTAGACAAAGTAAGGCCTTGCTACGTTAATTCTGATGGATGTCAAAAAAGCAATTACTAGAAAATGTGAATCAAAGTCTAACCTAACTGTTCTAGACGTAGTGAATATAGTAACAGATAAAAGAACTGAAAGTGGGATCTTTAAAAAAGAACTGGAAGTGGGATCTTTAAAAAAAAGGGTAGGAGCAAATTACATTAAAAAATGGGAATTGTGGAAGCAATACATGCAGAATAATGTTTTAGAGGAGAAATGAGGTTTAAGAAAAAGCAGAACTGAGTGAGCGATATAACGATTAACTGACAATGACTGCATAGAAGATCATGCATGATGTATGATGTTTGCAACTGAAAATGTGTCGATATGGTTTTCATTTATAATAGTGTATGACTGCCTGTGTTATAAGTGATAATTCAATAAAGACATTTCTTATTTAAAAAAAGTTGAGTAAATTACATAGAAATAAATGGAAATTGTGGGAACAATACATGCAGAAGAAATGTTGTGGAGGAGGAATGAGGTGTAAGAGAAGGAAGGAACTGAATAATTAATGCAATTAAGCAGTTAAGAAGTCTAATATAAGTAACACATCTGCAGCTACAAGTATTTTAAAGAAGCCTAACAGCTTCAAACTCATTACTACATGCTGTTACAGTATCGCTTGAAAAGAAATGTGAAAGTGACGTTAGGACTCATATTAAAATCAGAACGGAAAGGAATATTTTTAATATGACAATAACAGAAAAACACACATTATGTAGCCTTATTAATGATAAATCCATTAGACTTATGAACGCAGATAGGGGGCTATGGTAATGATGAGCAGTGGTCATTATTAATTAACAACGGCTTCGTTTTTACCTGGCACCTTTTTTAAAAGTTGAAATGAATAACTACAGAACATCAATGAGACATATTGACCATTGGTTAGAGGAAATGAACACGGAGGGTCTGCTAACAGATGAAACTTAATTTTTCTCTCACATGTAGCAGTCAGAGGTGAAAATTATTTCTCAGATCCCAAAGGTCCATGAAAGTCAGAATAACACCATGTTAAAGCATACTGTGTCAGCAAATGGGTCTAAGAACCCATTTCTACTTTTGTACATAGTAATAAAAGAGGCAGTACACAAACAATAGTCTTTTGTTTGGGGCACATTTCATTTCTTAGAAAATCTGAAAACTGTTAAGGTGACTGGAAAGGACTTATTAGTTACTACATTTATTAAGTCTCTACACACAGTCATTGCTCATAAAACCGTCAGGGAATCAGTCAGTTACGTGTTATCAAATTACCGTGAATGTACATCTAAAGGAAAT
This sequence comes from Protopterus annectens, assembly GCF_019279795.1. Taxonomy (NCBI): domain Eukaryota; kingdom Metazoa; phylum Chordata; order Ceratodontiformes; family Protopteridae; genus Protopterus; species Protopterus annectens. The sequence goes on along the minus strand of NC_056746.1, from coordinate 262,157,748 downwards.
ATGACTGATGTTTTAATGTAGTGATACAGTTTTAGAAAATATTTCAACAGGAGGGAGGAGTACCTATGAGGGACCACAATGGTTCCCAATTTTCTTACCCTATTTACAGGGTCAGTGGGTAAAATTATATAAATCAATTGGTTACTTAAGGAAGTTATTTTCCACTGTTGTTTTAATAATGATGGTGTTATAGAATGTTCAGGCAGTAACACTGAATCAAAACACTTTTTGTGCTCCTTCAACAACAATACATTTTTTTTTAGAATTTACCAATGAAAAGAGCGATGTCATAGCTTCATAGGTTGGTACTAGTCTATCGCCCTAGGGCCTATACAAGCCTAGCCATAACAATTCCCTGGCTATTTCTTTCCACAGTACTTACTTCCCAGGACCCCTGTCTAGCAGGGCGACTGATGAGATCCCCGGGGTGAATTTCCTATCTCCCATCCAATCATCAAGGTTCCTTTTGAAGAGTGCTAAAGAGGTGCTCTGCTTGACATGTACGGGCAGTCTATTCCAGAGTCTGGGTAGTCTCTGGGTCAGGAACCTATCCCTCTAACATGTTTTGTTCAATGTGATGACAAGGTTTAGATCCCTGGAGCGTGTGTCTCTGAGGGACTGGGATTTCTTTAAGCGTAGCATGTCCAGCAGCTCTGGGTTTGACATGGCCTTGTATGTTAAGCAGAGATCACCTCTGAGTAGATGATATGCAACAGACTATAGGTGGAGTTTTTTCAGACTGTCAGCATAGGGCATCTGCTTTAGGCCAGTGATTCTTTTAGTGAGGTATTTCTGCGCCTTTCCAGTTGTTGCAGATGTCTTGAGAGGTACATACCAAACGGGGCATTGTATTCTATAATGGGTCTAATGAGGGATGAGTACAGTGGGACAATGACCTCCTTTTTTCTGGATGAAAAGCCCTTAGTGATGAGGTGTGCCACACAGAAAGATTTCCTGATCGTTGTGGTGATGTGGTTATCGAAGGTGAGACCACTATTCACCTGTGTCCCTAAGTCTCTTATCACACTTTCGGTGTTTAGTGTACTGCCACCTATGTGGTAATTCACGGGTATATGTTTTTTCCCAAAGGGGATAACTATACATTTCTTGGCAGTGAGCTTGAGCCCATGGCTCTGGCACCAAGCATCTGTTTCTGTAAGGCCCTTTTGTAGAATATCCACATCATTTGGGGATTCAATAATGGCTCCCAGTTTGCAGTCATCTGCGGACTTTGTTAGCCAGAGTCCCTTAGTGTTGGCCTGAACTTCAGAGAAGTAGATGCCAAACAAGAGCGGTCCCAGGACTGAACCCTGAGGTACTCCACTTGTCACTTGTCTGGAGCTGGATTTGGAATCGGCTACTTTTACAGTGTGGGTTCTGTCAGTAAGCCAGTTGGCAACCCATCGAGTGATGTAGGGATTAATGCCCAGCTTAGTAAGTTTATCTATGATTCCAGAGTGGGGGATGGTGTCGAAGGCCTTGGCAAAGTCCAGATAGGCTGTGTGGACCACCTTACCCTTGTCCACGGCTCTGGAGACTGATTCGAAGAAGTCAATCAGGTTCAGATGACAAGATCGGCCCTTCACGAACCCAAATGTGTGGGGTCCAGTGTTTGAAGGTTGCCAATGTCTTTGTTTATAAGTTCCATGATAATATGTTCCATGGCCTTGCAGATCAGGCTCATCAGACTGATGGGGTGGTAGTTCCCAGGATCCAAGGTGGATTTCCCCTTGTGGAGTGGGATAACTGTAGCTGTGTGCCACTCAGTGGGCACAAAGACTGAGGTGAGGCTATGATTAAACATGACACTTAGGTGAGGTGCCAGTTCATTTTGTAGTTCATGTAGTACACAGCCTCAGATGTCGTCTGGTCCCATGGATGCTGTATTCTTAGCTTTGGAGAGTGCGTTTTTTACCTGTGTGTCTGTTATTACCGGAATTTGGCAATCTTTCGGTATTGAGATGGGCCCTTTAGGGGGTGAAGTTTGCACTGAATTGATCTGCCAGAATATTGGCAATATCCTTGGGATCAGTACATTTAATGCCATTCTTTTGTAGCTCATAGCAGATCTGAGCATTGCCATTTAGATTCTTGACATAGCTACAGAGTGCCTTGTGGTTGTCTTTGGAATCTTTGGCAATTTTATTTTCGTAACTAGCTTTGGAGGATTTTATGAGGGGTCTCAGCTTCTTACTGAAACTGGTAAGGGAGTTTTTTGCATCCTGGGATTTTCCTCTTTTCTGCAACAGTTTCTTCCTTTTGTTGTAAAGTTTGTTTATGGCAAGGGACCACCATATTGGCTTTCTTTATTTGGAGGAGAGCGTTTTGGTTCTATTGGGGATCGCACGATTCATGCAAGAGTGGATGTGCTCGTACAGTGCCTTAGTGTAGGATTCAGCAGCCGAACTTTGAGTTCCTGTCTGCATGGGTGTCATGATGTTTGTCACTTCTGACTTGAGTAGCATGAAGTTGGATTTGGAGAAGTTCTTTACGGAAGTTTCTTTACTGGGGGGTGGGGATGAGATGTGGAAGTCAAGGGTGATTAGCTTATGGTCAGACCTGACCAACGATGGGGTGACCATAGGTGTGGAGCACTGATTTCCCATGTTGGTAATGACCAGGTCTAGGATATTGGAGCCCCTGGTGGGACTAAGGATTAGTTGATCCAGGGCATTGAAATTTATGAATTCCAAGAACCGATGGGCAAAGGTGTTGGTACACGAGTAGTTTTCCAAGTTAATGGCAGGGTAGTTGAAATCCCCCGGTATTAGGGTGTTTGGTTGTATCTTAATATTTTCCAGCATGTTTAGAAAGGTGTAGTGAGAATCTTGGAGCATGGTGGGAGATCTGTAGCAAGCTACAATTTGGATTGCAGTCTTACCTAGTGTTAGTTGCACCTGGAGAATTTTAGACGCATTGTGTTGGGAAACTAGCCTGGTGTTGTGAATATCCTTGGTGAATATGGACACTCCTCCACCTTTAGTGTTTCGGTCCTGGTTTGGTGGCCGAAAAGTGTGGTAAAGAGTTGTAGCCTGGTATTGCATGGGTATCATTTTCTAGACACTATAAATAAGACAAGGCTGAAATTTAAATATGACAGTGAATTTTAAAAACTCAGAGAAACACATTTCCTGCATTCTAATAGTTGGAAGAAAAGTGTCATAAAACATCAGTGCTGTACGCTTAACACTATTACTGCTAAAGAGGATGAAAAATTCAGCAAATATTCAGTAAATCTTCAAAATACATCTATGATGAGGGGCTACCTGAGGATTTAGTGAACATACTTTACAGTATTTTTCACAGGCAATACTCGAGACATGTTTCATGAGGAAAGTAGAGCAGAATCCAGACCACTTGTCAACCTGAATTCAGCCATGTCTAACACACATCTCCTCTGTATTCAAGTAATCAACAGCATCATTAGAAATAACTGCAAGATTTTGGTAGTTTGTCAAAATATCTATGAAAGGGTGGAGAGCAGCCATATTTCATAAACAAAAGGGAAAGGAACACTGAAGAAATTTTTTAATCAAAAATTAATGACAGGGATATTTGGGGGTGTGGGGAGCAACAACGAACTTTTAAATCCTTCCATCCAAAACCACATTTTTGCACATCAGATCAGGGTGTCACGTCAACCATGACAATCATCTACATCTAAGGTTCACACTCCCGGGTAACTAGCCCTGCCGCTGCTGTTCTCCCATACAACACACTCACATCTATGGTCAATTTAGTGTGTCTAATCCACCTAGTGCATGCCTTTCGAATGTAGGAGGAAACCGGAGCACCTAGAGGAAATCCATGTGAACAGAGAGGACATGAAGAGCCCACGTAGAAGCCACTCCAGCCAAAAATCGAATTGGGGAACCTCTTGTTGTGAGGCAATATCGCTATCTGCTGTGCCACTCTGTCACCTCTAGGTTGAACTTTTACAGGATATGCACACAGTATATGCAGTTACACTGCAGAAGGACCTATTTTTGTGAAACAGGTTATCAATTGCACACTGCCAATACACTGCAGTTCAGATTATGTGGCATATGCAGCAACATGAGTTTTATGTGAGCCCTTTTACATAAGAAAAACTGCAAGAAAGTTAAAGAATAAGACAGAACAGCATGCTTATGACACAACACAAAGTGCAGCTAGTGCCTTAACTAAATACTGTGTGCAGCAAAATAATTAAAACATTTTTTTTATTTAACAGATCTCAAACGGGGAGACATTAGAAGAGGAAACAGGGACTTGATTTTAGAGTGTAAAGAATATCAGTTTTAGATAAAGTTGACTGCCTACACATTCCTGAGTCTGAATAACTGTATCATTTTTTTAAAAACTAGACTAGTGATGCATTGACCAACCTTTTTGTAATTTCACTGTCATCTACTTCAAGTGATTTTTCTATGTTTTTGTGTGACTGTGATCATGTAATGATAGTTGTATCATATGATTCATTATACAAACAAAAAACTGTATTGCCTGCTCCTGCTTTAAGTAGTTAATTGCACTGTATTACACTGTATCTGTTAGTTATAGGGCTGTTGTAGGTAGTTTGTGTGGTTTTGTTACACATGGGCTCCAATCAGCTATTCTACATTAAGACTATGTTTTCTGCACCCTTGTGGCAGAAGTGTGCTGATCTCACTATCTGAGTTGGGAATTGCTGATAGAAGGTTTACTGTGTGCTTTCCTGATTGGCAGTTAGCTTAGAATTTGTTTCCCTTTGCTTGTATTTAAGCCTTGTGTTTGCACTGTGATGCTCTTCGGTTAGCAGTTCCCTTGTACAAAAGCAAAAGCCTAAAAGCTCAGTTTTTCCCTAAAAAGCTATCAGTGAAACCCTTCCAAACTTTTCTGATGCTCTAGGAGCAACTCAGTTGTGCACTGAGCAATGTTCCCTTATTAATCAACCTTAGCCTACACAAAGTACAGGTCCCTCTTGTAGTCTTGATGCTACCAGCACAGTCCTGTCAAATTAACCCATTCCCTTCCCTAATAAAACATACTGTAAGAGTCTGCTATCATACAGGCAGTTTCTCATCATCTCTCTGACATCCTGATACACATTGGCATCCTGAGGCAATGTAGCAATTGTCTCATGTATATTGACAACCACTTACTCCTGAAACAAACAAATACTTTCTGTGAGAGAAGTTGTTGCACTATGAAATTGGAGGCAAGACTCTCACATAAGGACAGACTGAATGCCAAACAGGTTGTTAGGACACACACACACACTTCCCACACCAAATAAGGACACGACACATAAACCCACATATGTGGAGGTACTCACTAGTAACTTACCAAAAGAATGGAGGCCTCCCAAATGGAAACCACTTACACACATAATGCAAAAAACAACCACAACACATGGTAACACACACACCAGTGTCTCAACAAATAAGCCAATAAGGTGTAACATCACAGAACCTAATGTATTGGTCATACGGGACTCCACTGTGAGACACACGGATGTTCCCCTCACCAGACTGGAAAGGAGCAGATTACAGTTAACTGCCTGTCAAGTGCCAGGATCCATCAAGTCACTAAAGCACTCAAGTCATTCAACTAAAAGTACCAATATGACTCCCTTATAGTCCTTGTGGGGGTGAATGATTTGAGATGTACCTCACTGGACTATATGAAGAGAGACATGACTGAGTTCTCAGATTATGTCACAGGCAGGTATATGCCTAGCCTTAAGCAGTGTTCTACAATACAAACAAAAAATGATTGACTTTAACAACTGGCTTAGCTTCTGGTGTCAGTCCAAGGGGATCCAGTATCTCTCAGCCTGGGAAGACATGGTCGACAGACCATTCTTCTTTGCCACAGATGGTCTGCACCTGTCTCCTCTAGGCTTTTGCATACTGGAACCCCTATTGTGCCTTTTTCAGGTAGTGTCAAAATAACCAACCTCCCAACATAACAAAAATCCTCTCTAGTTTAACTCAAGGTACTGCTGCTTAATGTTTGGAGTCTAAACAAGAAACTGCACTCCCTGGAAGCACTCCTCAATTTGGAAGATGCTGACATCTGTGCAGTCACCAACACATAGTTTAAAGGCATGGAAAGCACCCCAGCTGTGTAGAGCTGCAATGCCTTCCATATTTTCAGACCACAAACTGAGAGTGAAAGAACCAAAGGAGGAGGTGGTGTATCCCTCTTCATTAAGGATAACTACATCTCAATTCTGGTCAAACAGTACGACTCCATTGAGCTACTCCATGTCCAATTAACTACAGTTAAAGCACCCTATGATGTCACAGCTAGATATAGGTCCCCCACCATGAAACAGGAAAAGCATACCACATACCTAGACTTACTGGAGTCACATGCCACACAGCACAACACCTTACTCATGGGTGATTTTAATTATCCTACCATCGACTGGGAAACATACATGACCACAAAAATGCTGTCTCAGTGGTTGTTGTACTTTGTTAATGCAAATGAGCTGAAACAGCTAGTCAGCAGTCCCACAAGATGCTCAAATGTCCTGGACATAGTACTCTCTAACATGGGAGAGCACTGCACTACCACCATCAACCCCCCCTCCCACTGTGTGATATCCTCCCTGGTAAGATCGGATCATAAATCAGTTTTGTTCGATGTAATTATAAGACCAGATACCGAATCAAGCTCAAAAATGCTTAAGAATCTTTCTAAGACAAATTACCTCCTACTAAGTATAAGAAGTTTCAAAGCACCTTTTAACATAGATAACACGGACTCCTATGCAGAATGTAAACCAATGCCCTGTATGACCACTTAAATAGCTGTATAGAATTGGCTGTACCTGACCAGATTAAAAACAGGTCGTGCCGAAAAAGCAAGCCACCCTGGTGGACCCCTAGTATAAACAGGTTATACAACAAGAGAAAGAAACTAATGTCCAAGAACAAGAGGGAACTGGCTCAGCAGAGGAAGAAATCCCTAAATAGCTTAAACAAACTAATTAGAGATCTTATTAAGTCCTCTAAAGCTAATTACAAAGCAAAAATATCATCCTTAGCTAAGGATAATCACAAGGCATTCTTTAATTACATCCGAAATCCAAAAGGGAATACCTAGCTATGCCCTGAACTAGTTATGGATGGCACCACCCATACTCAACCAGAGGTAATATCCAACTTGCTAGCTGACAGATTTGGAGAAAACTTCACCCCACTGTCCCCTCCAGTTATTCCCCGAAGTACATCTGTCACCATTCCTCAGCTTATTATCTCAAGACAGCAGGTCATCTCGACACTCTCCAAGATCAAAAACACGGCATCAATGGGACCAGACAACATCCCAAGTTGCTTTTTAAGCAACTTAAAACATGACTTAGCAGACCCACTTGGATCCATGTTTAACTACAGCCTGAGAACTGGCAATGTTCTGGTGGAACGGAGGGCATCAACAGTAGTCCCCCTGCACAAGGGGGAACCATCAACAGACCCTGGGAATTATAGGCCTATAAGCTTGACTAGCCTCATCTCTAAGACCATGGAAAGAATTACTATGGACCTTTTACTCTGACATATAGATTGTATTTTATACTGATATATAGACTGTATTTTAACTGATATATATATAGACTGTATACTATACAGTATACATCATGAACATAAGTAGGTTAAAAAATAAAAAAAAGACCCATGATAAAAAAGTGCTGAATCCTGGTAAGCGCACAGGTGCCAGGACTGCAAAAAATGACAGTGTAGAATCCTCAAGACACGGAAACATTCGTATAATGGGGCTAGCGAGGCCCAGGGGAAGGATGGCCCCCCTGTTGCAGCAGAAAGTAGTAGTCCACAAAAATCACAAAAACTGATATGCCAAAAAGAGCCACAAAGACAATAGAGTGGCCTATTGAGGCTAAGAAAGAACTTATGTATTGTTACTATTATGCAAGAAGCCCAGAATTTCCAGACAGAAGATATACGAAAAGATTAAGAGAGAAATTAAAGGAAAGAAAAATACTTCCACAACTTTTAGAAGCTTCAAATAAAACAACAGATTTATGAAAAACAGTATACAGACAAAGAAACCTTGGGACGTTTGGAAAAGAAAGCGACAGAGGAAGTGCTAAAATATAAAGAAGAAAATTTAGAAACTTTTGAAAGGTATAAAAAAGAAGTATAAACACGGGAAAGAAAGAGAGATCTGATATGGTGCAAAATTTATGAAAAGGAGAAAGCTAAATTTATCAACACAAAAAAAGGCAGCCCCAAAGACATTTGAAGTGAAATACAGACAAAGGCATCTAGATATGGAAAAATTAACAATAAAAAAAAAATAAGATCACAATGAGGGAATATAGAACAGAAGATTACTAAAGTAGAAGTTAAAAAAATAGAAGATGAAGTTATGGATTACTTGCAAAGTGAAGAATTTAGTGTAGAAAGTCTAACAGGTTACATCACAGCATGATCAAACAATGAGTCCTCAAAGTGAGGAGAAACAGGATGAGCAGGAGATATCTGAAGAAGAAATATGGACATGGGAAAGAAAAAGAGATTTAAAATAGTGCAATATTTATGTAAAGGAGAAAGCAAAACTAATCAATACAAAAAGAGCAGCACCAAAGTTATTTGAAGAGAAATACAGACAAAGGCATCCGGACATGGAAAATTTTACAATACAAAAAATAAGAAAACAAACAGGAAAAGTAGAAAAGAGGATTAGTAATGGAGGAGTTAAATAAACAGAACTGAGGTTATGGATTTCCTGCAAAGTGAAGGATTTAGTGTAGAAAATTTAATTCAGATCATACGAAACATCTGATCATTTGCCATATGAAGAACTTTGGAACTTTTCGAAGGAAACCAGTACAAACATTCAGTTGAATTTGCACATCAAAAGAAGGAACAGGAAACTGAGGGAACTCTGACATAGTCAGTGTTGTGGAGTGATAGGCCAGTGAGCAACCATATGAAAGAGCAAACGATGACACTTGATGAAACTGAAGAGAAAGTGGTAGAGGAAGATGCTCTGGAACTTTCTATAGAATGTCTGCAGGAAGTGGAGAACAAAGAATGCGCCCTCAGTTTAGAAGAAAATGATCTAAGAGAAGAGTTGCTTGATTTAATAGAAATGGGCAGACATACTAGATCAATGAAAGAAACAGACTACAGAAAGTCAATAAAATCCAAAAAGTTACATGTTTGATAAAACAAATGAACACAGTAATTACGATTCTTCATAGAGATTCATGTGATATAACAGAAGTGAATAGGATATATTACTGTGCAGCTAAATTAATAACAGATAGTCTTACCACAAAAACACAGGGTAGTAAGGGAAAGGAAGGGGAGAAATTGAATGCTATCATGGAAGTATTGAATAGAGAAAACTATAAAGCAATTAAGACAAGAAGTGTCACTGTTAAAACAGTATAGAAAAGAGAACAGATTGACAAACATACTCAAAGACATACGTAATAAAAGCAATGAGCAGTATCAGAACAGATCAGAATCTATCATGCACTATCACAAATAATAATCTAAAAATATCAGCACAGGCAGAAAAGCTTAGAAGATATGCAGATAAATATAAAGGAAAAGTACAAAATAAGCAATTTATTGATGACCTAAAAAAGTTTTATAGAGAATTGGGAAACAAGGCAAATTGAACTGAAACACTTCCAAAAAGAAGAAATATATTTGGAGAAATATCTATGAAGATTTTGTGGAACATAACAAAGATGTTAATTGGTTAGAAGAACCAAAAGGAAGAATAAGAAGTTCAAATGTACAGGATATGAAATGCCAGACAGACTGAAACAAAGTTAAGAAACACTCCTAAATGGAAAACCCCAGGCCCAGATGCAGTACCTAACTTCTGCCTAAAAGTATTAACATCTTTACATGAAGACTTAGACATAAGTAAGAACTATTTAAATGCGCACCCCAAACAGACACCAGACTGGTTAACAACAGGAAAAACAATACTCCTACTTAATACTGAACCTGCAAGTTATCCTAAAAACTATAACTTGCCTTCCGATGATGTATAAACTATACATTGGAATTGATGCCGACAGAGTTTATTGTCATTTAGAAGAAAACTCAATCATGGCAACAGAACAAAAGGGTAATAAAAGAAAGTCATATGGAACAAAGCATCATTTGTTGTTAAATAAAGTCATAATGGAGAACTGTAAAAAGCGGAGGAATCTAAGTATGGTATGGTATGGACAGACTACAAAAAAAGCATTTGACAGCATTCCACATTCATGGATAAAAGAGTGCTTAAAATGTATAAGATACACCCTACACTGATCGATTAAATTACATCGACCATGAAACAGTGATAAACCACTTTGCAGTTAAGGCATGATAAAGGGCAAATTATTTTTCCAGGGATAAAAATTCAAAGGGGAATATTATAGGGTGACTCTTTCTCACCACTGCTCTTTTATCTTGTGCTTAACCCATTAAGTTATCTACTTAACAGATTAGGTCATGGCTACAATTTGGCTCCCAGAAAGCAACAAAGTGTAAAGACTTGTCATCTTTTTGTAAATGATTTAAAACTGTATTGTTTTTCAGATGAGGAACTGAAAGCACAACTGCAAGTGGTCAAAACTTTTTCAGATGATACAAGAATGTCACTTGGTCTTGATAAATATGCAAAAGCAACCTTTAAAGCAGGAAAGCTGCAGCACCAAGAAAACATCAGTTTGTGACAAGAATGTGATATAAAAAAACTTGAGCAAGAAGAGGGAGTGTATAAATTTTTGGGAATTGATGTAGGATGAACATAAAACATGGACAAATGCAAATAAAACTTAGTAAGGACTATTTTAAAAGAATAAAATTAATACCAAAATCAGCGTTGACATCTAGGAACAAAGACCAAGCTATAAATCAGTTTGCTCTTTCTATCCTAACTTACAATTTTGGAGTGATTGACTGGCCCCAAAAGGTTTTGGAGAGGTTGGACAGGAAAACAAAAAGGATGCCTCATGCTCATCAAATGATTTATAAAAATCAGTGCATACCAAGATTATACATTCCCTGATCTGAAGGAGGTGTGCGCCTCCTCGAAAATGATCACATGTATAGATCTGCAATCTTGGGACTGCATACATATCTGCTGACCTCACAAGATCCAAATGTAGTGAAAGTTTTGAAACATGAGGAGAATAAGTCTAAGATGACTTCTCTGCTTAGTTTAGCAAAAGCATAACGGCATCAAGCAGGCATGGAAACCAAACCAAAAGGAGACAAAAATCAGGCAGCAACTAAATGTGCCAAAAAGCAAAAGAAAGAAAATAAGGTGAAGGCTCTGGTGAGAAGGCAAGAAATGTGGAAAATGCATAAATATAGCTGCAAGTACAGAAAACTCTTGAAACAACCTCAAGTTGATCAGGATCGAACAAAGGAACAGTTAAAGAGAGGTGAATTTAAACCAAAAGATGAAAGGTTAATATTGGCGGCCAAGACAGTGGACTACATACACATTGGTTTACAAAGTCCAGTGAACATGTGGGAGAAACAGACAAATGTAGGATTCATAAAACAGAATTGGAAACAGTCACACATCTTGTTGCTGGTTGTGATATACTAATGGCAGAAGGACTGTATACTGAAAGGCATAATAATGTGGCAAGACTGTTCCACTGGAGATTGTGCAAACATTATAATACTGAAGTAGCTGAAAAACACTGGAAACATGAGCCACAAAGCATTAAAGAAAATTATGAATTTTATATCACATGGGATCATCCATTACCAACAGGTCAAAAAATAGATGCAAGAAAACCAGATATAGTAGTCCACGAAAAAAAGACAATAGTAGCATTGATCATCCAGATGCTACACCCAGTGACTACAATGTCTTATGTACAGAGAGACACAAATTCATAAAATATCAGGATTTGCAGGAAGAAATGAGGGCAATGTGGAAAGATACTCAGACAGCTCCAGATGTAGTAGGAGCAATGGTCTTTTAAAAAAAATTACAATCATACTAAGATATGTTACCGATACATGCAACTCCGTATGAATTGCAGGAGGAGTCATTACTCGGCACATTGTGAATGCGGCAAAGAGCACTTTTGGCTGACATCAAAGATTGAAACAATACTAATTTCATGAACTTTAATCATACTTTGACTCAGGAATGCGGTCCATTCCCATCATGGTATTAGAAACCTAAAAGATTTGGAGAAATTACAAAAAACAGACCTTACTACCAATGACATATGTAATCTCCAAACTCTGGACCCAGCCCAGCTTGGATTCATTAAAGGTAGATCATGCCTGTTAAATATGATTGACTTCTTTAAAAAAGTCACCAAGGCCCTGGATGAGGAAAAGACAGTGCATACTGCCTATCTTGACCTAGCCAAGGCATTTGACACAATCTCCCACTCAAGTATTATAGAGAAACTCTCACAATTGGGAATTAATCCCTATGTTACCAGATGGGTAGCCAACTGGCTCACCAACAGGACACATACTGTCAAAGTGGGTGACTCTACCTCTAGTAAAAGACCAGTCACCAGTGGCGTACTACAGTGCTCTGTGCTGGATCCTTTACTGTTCGGAATTTATTTCTCAGATGTCCAAGCAAACTTGGATGACCTGTGGCTGACCAAGTTTTGACTGCAATCTGGGAGCAATCTTTGAGTCTCCCAACAACGTTAACATACAGTAGTCACAGTTAAAGCAGACAAATAATTGATGTCAAAGCCACAAATTAAAGCTAAATGCAAAAAGATGCATTATTATTCCTTTTGGGAAAGTTGACATCCCAGATAATTACATTATAGACAACATTCCCCTAAGTGAAGACTCAGTGGTACGTGATCTGGGTACTCAGGTTGAAAGCAATCTGAACTTTGACCACCATATATCCACAGTAGTAAGAAAAGCCTTCTATGTGGCACATCCTGTAAGTAAAGGCATCACATCTAGATCTAAAGATGTTACAATTCCATTATACTCAGCCCTCATCAGATCAATAATTGAGTACAATGCTCCCTTTTTCATGTACCTTACCAGACACCTACACAGCAATTGGAGAGACGACAGAGGTTTCTCACCAAGAAATTACAGGGTACACAAAACAAGTCTTAAATGGAAAGACTGAAAGAACTGTCACTGTATTCTGTCTCCTACAGGTTGCTAAGGAGTGACCTATGCCTGGCTTACAGGGCAGTCTCTGACCAGGCCCTGATGGAAATGTTACACATTCGTAAATCAAACTGCAGGAGGGTTACTCACCACAGGAATCTTAACCTAGCCTCCGACATAAACAGGTCATGCTGGAGATCTCAATACATCTCCCAGAAACTGTCACTTCTCTGGAACGAGCTTCCCGTTCACGTGAATCACCCTCTTCCTGGCCCTCTTCAAACGCAACCTAGATCAATGCACTGATGAATGCAAATTCACTCCTGGGATAGTGCCCATGTCCCACCTGGACAGAGGAAGTCGGTATTAACTACCACAGACTGTTACCTCTGCGAACTTCACTCACCTGACCGCTAACAATTGGGGCAACTTGGGATAAACATGGCTAGGCTTGTAAGAGCTCTAGGATCGTTAGCCTAGTAACCTCCTATGAACCTATGAAGAAGAAAGCCTTTATTGGTTAAAGGTTTAAAGTTTTTTTTTTTGGTAATACCTTTTGCACTCACTGTCTGTTAATCATCTGCTCCGTATTGGCCAATCAACCTATACATTCTCTCATCATCGAGCACAAGAGCTATTATTAAGGTAGCCATCAGGTGTGGTTCAAGAGATTTTTATTTATGGCCCTAACTCCCCAAGCATGAATGGCTAAGTACAGGAAGGGGGATGGTCAATGGGCTGACTGTGCAATGCCAGCAAGCAGCCCCGCTCTCCTAACCCTGAGACTTGAGAAGAGGCTTCCCTTTCTTGACCGGAGGAAATCATTTCCTAGTATACTCCCAGGTGTCAGCAATCCTCTCCATAGGACAAGCAAGTGGACCTCATCATTTCACTCCTCTCCATCCCTGCCTGGCTCCTCTGGTGCTAGGGATGCTGATCAAACCTTGATTTTTCTCCATTCTTCTACACCATGAAGCCAAGCTCTTGCTGATTAAAGGTAATTCTTTTAGTTATCTGATACCTCCTGTTATTTCTTCTCACAGATTCCACAGTATTTTAGATTTCTGTTTTCAAATGTTCTTGTGCTGAAGGACTGGAGACAAGACTTAGTCTTCTCATTATGAGAAAAATGGTAAGTCAGGTTTAATATGAACACATGCAAGGTGCTGTACCTTATCAAGGACAACCTTTAAGTGGAACATAAACTGTGGGTGTGACTCCAGGCAAAAGGACAGGAGAAGGATTTGGATGTAAAATTCAGTGTCAGGCTGAACCACTAGGAAAAATGACACAAGGTGACAACAACAGCCACTAGAATGCATTACAAAATGGACTGACTCCAGGAATAAAGAGGTGATGGTTTTCAATTGCCAAGCATCATAGCTCCAGTGGGTATAAAGTCTACAGACCTTATAAGGCAACAGACACAAATCTAGTGGGAAGGGTGAAGAAGTCTACAAGGATGTT
>NC_056746.1:261780708-261835708 GCF_019279795.1 Protopterus annectens | reverse complement strand
AAACTGAACTCCTTGATGGAAATTAGAGACAGCAGCTATGTGGACTTTGATGGAAGTGTGACCAGGTTTACTGTCAAAAACTGGGCAAGGAAGTCTATTACCTCAAGAATTACAGCTGAAGAGATACCCAATCTTTTTCCCAAGGTTAATACTGAAAAAAGACATACATTTGCTTCCATATGCTTTCCTGGAATTGGGCTTCTGGTTAGAAATAAGAATTTGATCTGGGTGACCCTGTCAGAGGTAAGCTACATCTCTGGCAGTCATCAGAATTGGAAAGCCAAGTGGTTAATTTGAGGGCATGCAGATTTGGGTAAGTTGTGATGGACATGAGACAGAGAGGGGTTCAAGGCCTCAGTCTAAGAGGCATCTCTGGAATGTGAGGCTACAACAAGGGTGACCAGGCATGCTAAGGCCAAAGCAGGGCTGTGGACATAACACTGGCCTTGCTCAAATGTGCTTTCTGCAGCAATCTGGGAATGTCTGGAAAGGAAAAAAGGTTCAAAGAAAACCCAGAAGTCTTTGCACTAAGGTGCCCTTGGGTTAATCTTCTGAATGTGGACTTGAGGAGAAGTCATTGCACTTAGGTTCACAGGTGCATACTTGACTAATTACCACTAGGGCACTTAGCAGTGGAACCCACTCATGACCCACAAACTTGATTTATATTTGATTTATAGGGGTGATTAAATGACTTACCTCTATCCATCACAGACACAGAAAGCCAGACCAGGCTAGACCTTTCCATTACCCATCCAATGGGCCAACTTGCACTTAAATAGCGACAGGGAAGAATTCTGCTTCACATGAATGTGGAGCCCATTCCAGACAATGAAAATTCTCTGAGAAACATATCTGTCTCTCCAACATGTCCGATATATGTCGCAAACAAAATTTAGGTATTTTAATCTAGTAGTTCAGATGCTGTTTGTTTTGTGGATCTGCAAAAGATTCATCAAAATAGGGTCCATGGATGCCTTGTATGTCAGGCAAATGTTACCGTTCAAGTCTGTATGACCCCAAGTAAACAGACAGGGCTTTGAGGTGATCAGCACAGGGTATTGTGTTTACTCCCTGCATTCTTTTTGTGGGGAACATTTGCAGACATTCCATTTGGAGCATGTGTCTGGTCAGGTAAATACCAAAAGGGGCATTACACTCTATGATGGACCTGATGAGGGCCGAGTACAATGGTATGATGACCTCTCTGGACCTAGATGCCATGCCTTTGCTTATAAGTTGGGCAACACAGAAGAATTTTTTTTTACTGCCTTGGACATATGTTGGTCAAAGGCTAGGTTACTATCTACATGACCTCCCAGATTCCTAACTAGCAAATCAACTTTTAAGGGTGTTTTACTGATGACATAGTTACCTGGAGTGGCAGACTTCCTAAAAGATACTACAATGCATTTCTTGGTATTGAGTTTTAAGCCATGGCTTTGGCACCAAGCTTTTGTTTATATTAAACCTTCCTGAGGGGTGCTCTTGTCTTGGGGGGTAATCAATGACTGCTTCCAGTTTGCAGTCATCTGCGAACTTGGTTAGCCAGAGGTGTTTGACATTGGCTTGGACATTCAAGAAGTACCTGCCAAAGAGGAGCAGGCCTCACAGAAAGCCCTGCAGGACTCCACTGGTGACCGGCCTCTTTGTGGAGGTGGCCTCAGAGATTCTAACCTTCTAGGTCCTATCAGTGAGCCAGCTAGCTATCCATCATGTTATAAAGTAGTTTATCCGTAGTTCTGTAAGTTTTTTGACAAATGGAGTATTGTACCAAATACCTTAGCCAGATCTAGAGAGACAGTATACACAGTTTCCCCTCATCCATTGCCTTAGTGACCTTTTCAAAGAAGTCCACCACATTTATTAAGCATGACCTTCCTGTGACAAAGCCAAACTGGGATGGATCCCATGTCTGGAGGTTTCCTATGTCCTTGCTGATAATTTCCATGATAGTTCTTTCCATGGTTTTGCAAATAAGACTAGTCAGTCTAATGGGTCTGTAGTTTCCAAGATCTACTGCAAGTCCTCCTATATGAAAGGGAATGACCATCGCAGCCCTCCATTCACATAGCACAAAGCCTGTTTTAAGACTATAGTTAAATAATGGCTCCAGAGGTCCTCATAAATCACATTTCAAACTATTCAGGAGGCATCCTGGGATGTTATCTGGACCGTGTTCCTGGCTTTAGTGAGTGCAACCAGTACATGCTACCTAGTCAGAGTTGAGGGTTATATTTGAGGGTATTACTTGAGAGGGAGATTCTTGGAGGTGAAAGGATGGTTCATAAGTGTGTACCAGGCTAATGGCCCTGGCGCCTTTACAAACCTAGCCCATATGATTACCTTGACATCGTGCCACCCAACCTTTGTTCCAAGTGCCTCTGCCGAGTAGAGCCACTGGAGTGATCCCCAGGGTGAATTTTCTACTTCCCATCCACTCATCAAGGTTTCTCTTGAAGAGGGCCAGTGAGGTGCTCTGTTTGACATGTACGGGAAGTCTATTCCATAGCAAGGGCAGTCTCTGCGTTATGAACCTGTCCCTCCAGCACGTTTTGTTGGTTGACTGTGGTAATGAGGTTGAGGTCATTGGAGCGTGTGGTGCGGAGGGATTGGAATTTCTTTAGATGTAGCATTTCTAACAAAGCTGTATCAGACATGGCTTTGTATGTCAAGAAGAGATTGCCTCTAAGTAGGCGATATGAGGCAGAGAATAGCTGGAGTTTTTTGAGTCGGTCCATATAGGACAAATGTTTAAGGTCTAGGATCCTCTCTGTGAGGTACTTTTCCAGCCTCTCCAGTTGTTGCAGGTGTCTAGTGAGGTACATGCCAAATGGGGCATTGTACTCAATGATTGGCCTAATGAGGGAAGAGTAAGAGGGAGACAATGACCTCTTCCTTCCTAGATGCAAAACTCTTAGTAATGAGATGTGTCACATAGAAGGACTTTCTGACCATAGTGGCAATGTGGTGGTCAAAAGAGAGGCTGCTGTCAACCGTGTTCTGTGTTCAGTAAACTACCATCGATGTGATAATTCATGGGAACTGGGTTTTTCCCAAAGGGGATGACGATACATTTTTTGGCATTGAGCTTAAGGCCATGGTTCTGACACCAGTCATTGGTCTCAGTGAGGCTTTCTGTAGGATGTCAACATCATTTGGGGAGTTGATAATAGTTCCCAACTTGCAACTGTCTGCGAACTTTGTCAGGCAGAGACCCTTCGTGTTGGTAAATACCAAACAGGAGAGGACCCAGGACAGAACCCTGTGGGACTCCACTCATGACTGGTCGGCAGTCTGACTTGGAGTCATCTACTTTCACACTGTGGTTTCTATCTGTGAGACAATTTGCAACCCACCTAGTGATATAGGAGTTGATGCCTAGCTTAGTGAGTTTTTCAGATTCCTGAATGGGGGATGGTATCAAATGCCTTGGCCAGATCAAGGTAGGCTGCATGAACCACCTTGCCTTCATCCACAGCTCTGGTGACTGACTCAAAGAAGTCGACCAAGTTGAGCAGGCATGATCTACCCTTCACAAAACCAAACTGTGTGGGATCCAGAGTTTGGAGATTCCCTATACCCTTGTTTATTAGGTCCATGATGATGCACTCCATAGCTTTGCATATCAGACTCATCAGGCTAATGGGGTGATAGTTCCCAGGGTCTATAGTTGCTCCTCCTTTGTGGGAAGGGATGACTGTAGCAGTGCACCATTCAGTAGGGACAAAGCCTGAGGTGAGGCTGTGATTGAACAGGGCATATAGGTGAGGTGCCAGTTCACTCTGTAGTTCATGTAGAACACACCCAGGGAAATTGTCAGGTCCCATGGAAGCTGTATTCTTGGCCTTGGACAGTGCTGTTTAACATGTGCAGCAGTAATACTGGGTGCCTGGCAATCTACTGGTATTGTGATTGGTCCTTTGGGGCGGGGGTAAAGTTGGCACTGAATCTGTCGGCCAGTATATTGGCAATATCAGTTGGCTCAGTATAGGAGGTACCATTGTGCAGTAGCTCAGAGCAAATCTGGGTATTTCCATGGAGATTCTTTACATAACTGTAAAAGGCCTTGTGGTTGTCTTTACTATCTGCTGCAATTCTGTTTTCATAGCTAGCTTTAGAGGATTTGATGAGAGATCTCAACTTTTTGTTGAGGCTGATAAGGGAGTTTTTCCAGTCTTGGGACTTCACCTTATTCTGCATCAGTTTCCTCCTTCTGTTGTAGAGTTTATTTATGGCGGGGGAACCACCAGACTGGCTTCCTTTTTTTGGAGGAGAGTGTCTTGGTTGTATTGGGTATGTGAGAGCCATGCATTTGTGTGCATGTTTGTACAGTGCATTGGTGTATGATTCAGCGGTCATGCAAATATTCTTTATTTGCATGGGTGCCTTGAAGTTAGCCACCTCTGTTTCTAGGAGCCCAAAGTTAGCTTTGGAGAAGTTTTTCATGGTGGTTACCTTTGCGGGGGAAGGGGATGTGGATTTCCAGGTTGATTAGTTTGCGGTCTGACCTAACCAGGGAGGAGTTAACTAATGGTGTAGTGCAACTGTCGCCCATGTTAGTAATAACCAGGTCAAGGATGTTGCTACCTCTAGTGGGGGTAAGAACGAGCTGGCCCAAGGCATTTGAATTAATGAATTCCAGGAAACGTTGTTAAGTGTATTGGTACAGGTGTAGTTTTCCCAGTTAATGGAGGAGTAGTTGAAGTGACCCAGTATGAAAGTGTTAGGTTGGACCCTAATATTCTTTAATGTGCTTAGGAACGTGGAGTGAGAGTCTTGGGACACTGTTGGGGACCTATAGCAGGCTACGACCTGAATCGCTGTCTTACCCAATGTTAGCTGCACCTGAAGTATCTCTGATGCATTATGTTGGGGTACCAGTCTGGAGGTGTGCGCATCCTTTATGAATATGGAAACACAACCACCTTTGGAGCTTTGGTCCAAGTTCTGGGGCCGAAAGGTGTGGAATGAGTTACAGCCTGGTAGTGCAGGGGTGCTTTCTGCTGCCTTGAACCAGGTCTCTGTTACAGCACAAATGTCGATGTTCTCCATTTTATGGAGTGCTTCCAGCGAGTGCATTTTCAGATTTAGACTTCTAGCATTGAACAGCATGACCCTCAGACTGCATTTCTTTGTAGTTGTTACGGTGGTAATTTGGTGTTTGAAACACCACCTAAAAAAGGCAGTATAGGGGTGGCAAGAGCCTTGGCCAGTATCCGGAAGCCCAGGGGTGACAAATGCAGGCCATCTCTGGCAAAGCACTGAGGTCTGTTAGTCATGTCATCCCAGGCAGACAGATACTGGATCCCCTTAGAATGACACCAGAAACTTAGCCAATTGTTAAATCGATCATTTTCTGCTTGTACTGTGGTATCATTCCAGGTGATGGTAGGATGCTGCTCATGGCTAGGGTCATACCCGCCTGGGCTACTTAATCTGAGAGCTCCTCTATGTCACTTTTCATGTACTCCAGGGAGGTGCGTCTCAGGTCATTCACACCCACATGTACAATGACAGAGTCATATTTTTACCTGTTGTTGAGGGACCTGAGTGCGTGCATTATGTGGCGGATCCTGGCACCTGACAGGCAGCTGACTGTTACTTTCTCCTTATTCAACCTAGTGAGTGGGACATCAGTGTGCCTCACTATCAAGTCACCTACGACTAGTGTGTTGGGCATGCTCTTCTGCCTTAGAGGCGTTGGTTGAGTGGCACACTGTTTCGGAGAGTTATGTGTCTCGTGATTAGTGTTGTGTTGTGGTGGTCGAGTGCATTTCTGCCATGGAGGTCTCTGCTGTTTGGGTAGACTTTTACTGAGAGCCTCCGCGAAGGTGAGTGTGTGATTTGTGGTTTTATGTGAAGGCAGTGCTGGTGTGTGTTCTGTATGGCTATGTGTTCCATGTGGTGTGGTGCAAGGGTTGACCTTCTCCTCTTGATCAGCTATTCCGGTTTTGGCTGGAGAGTGCGTGGCATCCAATTTGGATATATAAGTGCATCTCTCGCAAGTCTGAATGTTGGGAGGTAAGAGGAGAGGGTTGTCGGTGTACATGAGACAGTTGATACATTGCCTCAGGAAGCCCAAGTTCACCAGGTTAATAGGAGAAGCACAGGGAACTGACCTTTAGACATGCCTGGATGGGTAGGTATTAATAATAATTACGGGAGCTGTTTCCTTGTAGCATGTTTAGTGCTGGTAGCACTTTTATGTGCTACAATAATTGCTACAAGAAGTCTGGTAAAAGTGTTAGACTGATAAGCTAGTAAAAGTGCAGGAGAGGAGAGAACTAGCAGGTATAAGGGAAAAACTGAAGAGCAGACTTTGGCACAGCTCAGAAGCTACAAACAGTCCTGGATACAGAAAATCTGTATCTGGACTAGACTAGTTACAGGAAAGGCAGGAAACAAGCGCAAATGTGGGCTTTTAAACCAGAAAGTTGAAAGAGATGGAAAAACTGCCCATATGCTACCTAGTGCTTACCACTCCAATTGATAGGAAATTCACCCCGGGGATCACTTCTGTGGCTCTGCTTGACAGGGGCACAGGAAAATAATTTTCTTGGGTGGCAAAACCCAGGGTACTGTTTGGCTAGGCTTATATAGGCCCTAGGGCCAAGAGCCTAGTACCTACCTATGAAGGCTTCCCTCCAACACAGAAAGGCTTGGTGGCACAGAAGCTTACAGGCAATACTGGATACTGCAAATCTGGTAAAGTCGGAACTGAATTTGTTTGCTAACAGGTTTGCTATATCACCAGGCTCAGTGAATTTGGCATCATTAACCACCAGTTCAATACAATGCTGTATGCTGCCCTTGTCGCTTCTGACAGCGCTGTATAACACCTAATGGTTATCTTTCACCTGGGAGGATATCTTAAACTCAAAGTTGGCTTTCTTTGACCTAATTAACCCTCTTAGTTGCCTATGTACTTTGAAGAGAGAGTTTTTTTTATCTTTATGGGAATTACCCTTCCTGATTTTTGCCATAATTTCTTTCCTTTTGTTGTATATCATATTTAATTTGGGATGTCACCAGGGCACTGGGGCTAGTTCTGGGCTTACTTCTGGCAGTTACTGACATGGTTGTACAGAGTTTCCGAGAGAAATTCAGCATAGGCTGGTATGTTCTCGGGGCTTGGAGGGGCAATGAATTTTGACAAACTATCACTTAATAACAGGTTCCTTGGAACAGCTCCTAAATGTTACTGGTTTTAATGGGATTACATAGTTGATTTTGATTTGGAAGGAGACAGCTTTATGGTTGGACCTTACCAGGGAGGACAAGACATTGGGTGGGTGGGGATGCAGCATTCTCCCATATTTGTGAGCACAAGGTCCAGTATGTTGGGCGTACTCACTATTTGGTCAAGGATTTTTGTATTTACAAAGTCCAGGAATCTCTGTACCTGTAGATTTGAGCCTGTGTAGGATTCGCAATCTATAAAGGAGTAATTAAAGTATCCCATGAGTGAGGTGTTAGGTTGAATGGTACATGTCTTCAGTAGGTCCTGTGGCATAATGACTTGCATGCATGCGTGACTTGGCGGCTCATCATTCCAGATAAGCAACTAACAGTTACCTTCTCCTTGTTCAGCTTGGTTAGAGGGGCATCAGTATATCTTATAATGATGTCCTCTATAATGAGAGTCCTAGGAGGTGTGTTTGCTTTCTTTAGGGTCTTAGTGTTTGGGGCTCCACTGAGAGTAACAGTATGTGCGATGTTAACTGTTGTTAACTGTTGTTTTTTTCTGAGTGCCTTTTAGCTTGCTGAGGTATAGCTTTCACATCGGGTGTTTTTTGTTATTTAGGAAGATTGCTTTTACATCCCTCAGTATATGTTAGTCTATGTGTGTGTTGTGTGCTATGTGAGGTGGGTGTTGTGTATGTGGTTTTGACAACCTGATGTTGACTTCTATGCTAGAGTTTAGCCTCCAGTGTCATTGTGTAATTACACCTCTCACATTTGTTTTATTTATATTATATTATTTTATTTTACATTTGTTTATAGGGAAGGTCTGTCTGGGTCAAGGACCCAATTTCAGCAGAGGCCCAGGGAGAAAAGTTCCAAAAAGATATTTACAAATAACCATATATAACAGTAATCTAACCATATTTGAAACAGTAACATTCCAAGTAACTACAGTATTTTAACATAAGCAGAGAAAAAGTTACACCATATAGGTTTCTAGCTTATACAAAACAGTGGCATTATTTAGACCATGCAGCAGTAGTAACTTATCTAATACACACAGTGACGTCACATGGGGAGTAAACAAATTCCTTGTAAAGTATTACCAAATGTTAAGGAGTAAAAAGATCAGTGCTTACTGTGCATACTATGTCTGATTCTTTAAGGATTAAGTGGTTGTCAGTAAACATGAGACAATTGCTACATTGTCTCAAGATGTCCATATCCAGCAAGCTGGCTACAGAAGAGTCAGGAAATTGCACTTCCATAACGCCCTTGATCTGTGACCTACAAGGGTGTGGTGTATTCGGGTTAGAAGGTTATTGCTTTGTTTGCGCAGGCTAATAAGGGTGCTTTATTGGGTAGATTAAGTTATACAGTACTAAATTCTACTAATTTCAATTTTTACACACTACTGAATTCTACTAAATCTGTAGGTATTGCCACTCGAAGCCCAACTAGCTGCTCTAAGCTTGTTGGCACACAAGGTAGTTGCACTATATTGGTGCTTTGCAGGTTAACAGTTTTATGGACTGCTCTACAGAGAAAATTTGCTTTAAATTCACTGTTACCCACGCGACCATGCAAAATTTATAGCAGCACAGAAAAAAAAACTGAAAACTAAATAATAAGCTCTCTGGTCAATAAAATGACTACACTATGAGTCCTTTTGCGTACTTCCCAGACAGACCAAGCAAAAATAATCACAGTCCTCTTGATGTAAAAACACAGAAGAAATGACCCAGAAGTGCAATACTAACACAGACCACTTTCACAACTAGCTAGAAATCCATTGCTGGAGGTAATTTCAAGACAGTTACGAGTGAGAGGAAGAGAATTTTTTTTTCCCTACAAAAACTTCAGTGAAATGCACGCATAAAAGCAGGAAACAAAAGTGATCACTCAAAATAACAAGTGTGATTTAGCAATCAAAGGTACTTAACTTTGCCCAGATGGCACTGGATACAAGTACAATAATTCTGGGATGCAAGCTAGGACTACAAGCTTTGTTGAGTTCCAGGAAAATGAGCAGGAGACAGTATGTAGTAAGGAAGACTTACTCAAAAACAATACCGGTTTGCTGGGTGGGCACTCAGTATCACAGGTCTATGGAAAACAATGGCTGGGAAGAGTACATAAATAGCGTATACAACAGTCAATAGCAATTAAAGAGGGGAGGGAGGTAGGGACTTTGGAAATCAGATAAATATAAGGGATGGAGGGCAAAGACACAGCCTTACAAAACAACAACAGCAACAGCAGAAGGTTGAGAGGGTTGGACATTTTTAAAGGAACAAACAGGCTTTCTACAGAGGCTAGCAATCAAACAAAGGCAATATTGGAGCTATTTCAGACACTTTAGCTTAATGTGTTAATAGGGGATGGTGCAGACAAATAATGCAAGCAGGTAAATGATAAGCATAATATAACAGCACTGAAGCACAAACTGGAGCAGAGACAACTCTCTCGCTGCTGAACTTCTACTACAGTTAAGGCGCAGCAGACTTTGCAGAAATTTACCAGTAATATTGTTTATGGAAAAAATGCAATAATACATGATTAAGGCACAAATCTGGTAGTAGTACTCAGTTCTACCACAACTGTGAATTAAACTACAAGACTTTGGCCCAGCAGGCTTTAAAATACAAACAGATAGCTTTTACAAGCAATTCTACTTGTGGAAACCGAAGAGCAGAATTATGCAGAAACACAATTTTCACATAACTGTTAATTAAAATAAAAGACTGAAGTCCCACAACAAAGTAAAAATTAGTGTGCTGTGTGCTGACAATCACTTGAGGAGTGGGAATCTGGAAGAGGCTGTGCAGGGAAATGCTGGGGTCATGAAGCCACCATGTCAATTCCTTCCAAAATACCTCAGAAGTTCTGATCTGGTCTGACATCCTGTTCGAGCACTGACACCTTACTGATCCAAGGGAGGGCCCTCTGTGATACCCTGCAAAGGGAATTAGCAATACCATGGCTACCAAGAGCTCCAATGCCCTGAGAAAAGTGGTTGGCTGGTAGATCTTGAAAATTACAAGCAGAATTGGGAAGGGTGATCCTTTCTGGCTGAAGGATGATGTCATGCGAACAACTTACAATGGTTACAGTCTCTTTAAGCTGCTTATGTGACTTTGCAAGTTTTACTGTAATCCCCACATTCTGCAACTGTTGAAGCAAAGGATACTGAGCCAGTGAAGAAGCAGAAAATTCCAGGCTGATATAAATTTCTCTAAGGTTGGAATATCAAGGGCCCAGTTGTCTAGGTACAGAAAAACCTTGACATCCTCCAGCTTCCAGTATGCTGCATCCATGGACATACACTTTATGACTAACATGCAGGCAGAGGACAGCCCGAATGGGACAGCCTGTTACTCATAATTACTAGCCCCAACCAAAAAGCAATGGAACTTCCTTGACTCTAACAATCCTGATATGCAGATAATTTGTCTTGGATGTTCAGAGAATACATGCATTCTCCCCTTGACAAGCAAAGAAGCACCATGACCATCTAGTAATTTTGTTTTGGTATGAGGTGTTTGAGGCCACTTAGGTCAAACAGGGCCCAAGGCCCTTGGTCTTTTTGGGCACTACAAAAATCTAGGGACCTTGTGGATGACTCTTTTTGAAGGTGGTTTGAGACCTCTAGTAATGCCGCCTCTTGTGATGGGGAGGAATCTCAGGAAGAGGAAGGAAGTGTGGCTGATGCAAGAAAAAGAACACAAAACCTCTGAATACTTTCTCCAGTGTCTATCTGTCTTATGTGATGGGCCTTCCACACTGGTAGGATAAGTGACAAACAGATTCTAGAGTGGAACATTCAACCAAGGTCAATTAGCGATTTTGCAAGGGACAGAAAGTTTCCAGAGTGGAGCAGTTGACCAGGGTTACTCAGTGATTTTGCTGCATGCATAGTGATGATTCTCTTGCAGGCTGGATAGGATGTGCGGCCTACAGGAATGCACCCACCCCAGATCTCAGGAAGGCTATACCTCCCCAGGTATCCTGCATAGTGACATGACAGCTGTTATGAATCCCAATTTTCACTAGGGCTGCAATGAACACCTAACTTCCACAAGCATGTCACACTCTCCCTCCTTCCTTTAAAGGCAAACAGGCACTTCTCCTTCCTATGGCAGCTCCAACATGTGCCTGAACCATTAATCAAACCCAGGTCACCTGGTTCACAGTTAAGGCTTTATCCTTCTATTTATCCTTCTATGCCAGTGGAGCTGGCTCATGCTTCAGTGAGTTGATATCATGTTGATAATATGGCACTGGACTCTCAGCACGTGTCCCTGGTAACTAAATGGATGGAGATGTAAAGGCAGAGGACACACAGACCCCAGCGTTCCACAGTGGTCAACCACCCTTTTAGTGCTGAAAGCAGTGCAATCAAGGAAGAAACAAGCTTTATCAGTGACGCAGCTTGCAGGGACCTATGTGGCCTCTATGATATTAACACTGAAAAAGGGATCAATGAGGAGGCTGACACAACTGAAGAGAGAGCAACACTATGTCCAACCCAGAATTACAGGAGGACAGGACGAGACTCAAAATCTGACTGTGCTTGCAACATGGCCATAGACAACTTCACAAACTCTATATTAAGCAATGATCTGTCAGAAGGGAACCTAGAAATAAAAATATTCAGGAACAGAAAGAGAAGATGCACCATCCTTCCTCACAGTCACTGGCCTGGAAGGCTTAGAAGGACAGTTCTCAACAACATCAACTGCCAGTTTAGTAAACCTACTGTCAAAGGAAGGTTCCCTTTCCTTTCAACTAGGAACTTTATGGCACAGGAAAACTCCCTAGGACTGGAAACTTCCTTCTTTCCTTTAACTAGTTTCTCTGTAGATCTGGATGAGGAAGTCTCAGTATAAGAGTTTCTACCATGAGAGGTAAACTGCCCTGAGACAGTCTCACTAGCACATATTGATTTATTTATTTACTGATTAGCACTTTATTTATTTATTGGTAACTGGGTGAGTGGGCTGGTAAAGGACCTTTTTCTGCCACTTCTCGGGTCAACTGGCAACTACAGTTACAATAGAAAGTTTGTTTACATAACAAAGACATGCACATAAGTCACAGCATAATTACATGACACAAAACATATGACAGATCTCAATTACACTAGAAATAACATAAAACATACTAATATACACTAGTATACAGTTGTTGAGATCTTCAGTATTAGACTTTTTTCACAAAGAGAAATTCAATAAAGATCACAGAAATAGAAGCATGGTTTAAAGCAGACACCTTTTCTTGCAAATTTTCAGTTTGTTTATCACCATTCTTACAAACACGACAGCCACCTTTCAGCTGTTGCAAGGGATCTCCGGCAATCAGACAATATCAAAAATAGAAATCTTTTTTAGAAATTAACCTCATTGAAACACCAAAGTGTTCAATTAAACCTTGGGCCTTTTTCATCCTGCGAAGTGTGACGAGCAGCAAACAAGTGGAGAGGAGAAGCTGAAGTCTCATTTCACTCACATTATTAACTGCCAACATGTTCAACTTCCATCTATATTTACATTACTTATTCAAGGGACAAGGAGACCTGGTGGTGGAATGAGAAAGTACAGGAGAGTATACAGAGGAAGAGGCTGGCGAAGAAGAAGTGGGACTGTCAAAGAGATGAAGAAAGTAGACATGAGTATAAGGAGATGAGGCGCATGGCAAAGAGAGAGGTGGCGAAGGCTAAGGCTAAGGCATATGGAGAGTTGTATGAGAGATTGGACACTAAAGAGGGAGAAAAGGACATATACCGATTGGCTAGACAGAGGGACAGAGCTGGGAAAGATGTGCAGCAGGTCAGGGTGATAAAGGATAGTGAGAGAAACGTACTCACAAGCGAGGAGAGTGTGTTGAGTAGATGGAAAGAGTACTTTGAAGGGCTGATGAATGAAGAGAATGCGAGAGAGAGAAGGTTGGATGATGTGGGGATAGTGAATCAGGAAGTGAAACAGATTAGCAAGGAGGAAGTAAGGACAGCTATGAAAAGGATGAAGAATGGAAAGGCTGTTGGCCCAGATGACATACCAGTGGAAGCATGGAGGTGCTTAGCAGAAATGGCAGTGGAATTTTTAACCAGACTGTTTAATGAAATTTTGGAAAGTCAGAGAATGCCTGAGGAGTGGAGAAAAAGTGTTTTGGTACCTATCTTTAAGAATAAGGGTGATGTGCAGAGCTGCAGTAACTACAGAGGGATAAAACTGATCAGTCACAGCCTGAAGTTATGGGAAAGAGTAGTGGAAGCTAGGTTAAGAAGGAAGGTGATGATTAGTGATCAGCAGTATGGTTTCATGCCAGGAAAGAGCACTACAGATGCGATGTTTGCTCTGAGAGTGTTGGAGAAATACAGAAAAGGTCAGAAGGAGTTGCATTGTGTCTTTGTGGACTTAGAGAAAGCATATGACAGGGTGCCTAGAGAGGAGTTGAGGTATTGTATGAGGAAGTCGGGAGTGGCAGAGAAGTATGTAAGAGTGGTACAGGATATGTACAAGGGTAGTGTGACATTGGTAAGGACTGCAGTGGGAGTGACAGATACATTTAAGGTGGAGGTGGGATTACATCAAGGATCAGCTCTGAGCCCTTTCTTATTTGCAGTGGTGATGGACAGGTTGACAGATGAGATCAGACGGGAGGCCCCATGGACTATGATGTTTGCAGATGACATTGTGATATGTAGTGAGAGTAGAGACCAGGTTGAGGAGACCCTGGAGAGGTGGAGATATGCTTTAGAGAGGAGAGGAATGAAGGTCAGCAGGGCTAAAACAGAATATATGTGTGTAAATGAGAGGGAGGGTAGAGGAATGGTGAGGATGCAGGGAGTAGTGTTAGTAAAGGTGGACGAGTTTAAGTACTTGGGATCAACAGTTCAGAGTAATGGTGAGTGTGGAAGAGAGGTGAAGAAGAGAGTACAGGCAGGGTGGAATGGATAGAGAAGAGTGTCAGGAGTGATTTGTGACAGACGGGTACCAGTAAGAGTGAAGGGGAAGCTCTACAAGAGGGTAGTGAGACCAGCTATGTTATATGGGTTGGAGACGATGGCATTCACAAAAAGGCATAAGTCAGAGCTAGATGTGGCAGAGTTAAAGAAGTTAAGATTTGCACTAGGTGTGACTAGGATGGACAGGATTAGGACTCAGTATATTAGAGGGTCAGCTCAGGTTGGGCAGTTTAGAGACAAAGCAAGAGAGGCGAGATTGCGTTGGTTTGGACATGTGTTGAGAAGGGATGCTGGGTATATTTGGAAAAGGATGCTAAGGATGGAGCTGCCAGGTAAGAGGAAAAGAGGAAGGCCTAAGATAAGGTTTATGGATGTGGTGAGAGAGGACATGAGGGTGGTTGGTGTGAAAGAGCATGATGCTGAGGACAGGAAGAAATGGAAACAGATGATCCGCTGTGGTGACCCCTAACGGGAACAGCCGAAAGAAGATGATGATGATTCAAGGGAGGTATATGCATTTCTAGGTTTACAGAAATACACCACATTAATTTTTACTAGTAAGTCATATTGTTAATGATTAAATGGAAACCTACCTAACCACTACTCCACATGAATTAATATAAGGTGTTGGTAGTGTGAATTTTGGTAACAGAGACACATTTATTTGTTTTAAACATCTGAGAAGCTACTAGTAATAATTACAATTGATAAGAATGACTTATGCAAAAGTAAACAGTATCTCATGACCATTCTACATAAAAGTTATCTGAACATGTAGCTTTAATGAACAAGCCTTGACATCTTATAAGGCATCAACACTGTGAAATAACAGAAGAACCCACTACATCAATGAAAACATGTTTCCCTAAATCAGACCTATATCTATATTACTAAACTTCTCAAATAAACTCCTGCATTTCTATAATGGGTCAAAATCTAACTGAAAGACAGGCTATCATCCTTTCTGAATTAATGCAGCATGGTGTTTAATAAGGTCTAGTTCAGTAATAATAAGTCATATATTTGTTTTCAATTTCTAAATCAATATCAGTCACAATGCCACTGACAAAAATAATCAAGTCATACATTTATTTTACATTTCTAATTATCGCATTGCCAGTGACAAAAATAATCAAGTACTTACACTGAGTTAGTTAGCAACATCCATTAATGTCATCATTTATCTAATGTAACTGTTCCACTGATCAATCTCATTTTAAAAAGAAAAAAAAATAGCTGCATGTATTTAAATACCAAGTTATGTACTCACCCTAATCTTCTGTCTGTGTTGTCCATTTTCATTCTTCCTCAACTGTTGGGAACTGTTGGGATTCGGTTCTGACCCTTGGATCTGACTCGGCCACTTCTTCCAGACAGTAGGATTCTTGAACTTTTGAGCTCCTCCCACTACCCATAACTCCCCACCAACCTAACACACCTCAGATCTAGTTTGCTGCCCATATGGCTAACAGAGCCTTGTAAAATAAGAAAAGAATGGAAGCTGGAGCTCAAACAAGGAACAGAGGTTTCTCCAATACTCTTCAATGTCTCCAGGAGTAGAACAAGGGGTAGGTGGGTGGAAAGTTGAGGAAGAATGAAAATGGCCAATACAGATGGAACATTATGGTGAGTGCATAACTTTTTAATCTGATGTTGTCCATTTTCAATCATTCCTCAGCTGTTGGGACTTGCTGAGTCTCCAGCTACCTAAATCCTCTGAGGACTCTAAGGAAGGATATTCTGGAACACCACCAAGCCAAAGACTGCTCTTCCCCTTGAGACCAGATCCAGTTTGTAATGAGCAATAAAGGTATGAGGATTAGCCCAAGTTGCAGCTGCATAAATATCCTGAAAGGAAGTTCTGGACAAAAAGTCTGATGAAGTTGCCATAGATGAGGTGGAGTGGGCACTGGGTGGTTTTTGGCAAAGGTAAGCTCACATTTTGATAAACAAAGGTAATACAATCAGTTAACCTTTTGGCCAGAGTAACTGTAGAAACTGGTTTACTTAATTTTGAATCAGAAACAATTGCTTGGACTTTCTTAGATCCTTAGTTCTGTGAAGGCAGAAATGTAATTGTCTGTGCACATCTAACAAATGTAACAAATGCTAGCCTTTGCTTGAAAAATTTGGAAAGATCATTGGAAGATTAATGATGTGATTAATATTAGGCTCAGAAACTATTTTGGTAAAAAGGAAGGATTTGTCCATAAAGAAACCCTACTCTTGTGAAAAACTAAATAAGGAAGCTTAGAGGACAATGCCTGAAGTTCAGACACTCTTCTGGCAGATGTAATAGCACCTAAGAACACAATTTAACAGGTCAAAAATTTTAGATCAGATTTAGCCAAAGGTTCAAAGGGAGGTAGAGCCAAGGCCTGAAGTACGATGTTTAAATTTCATGGAGGTGTAGGATCCTTTAAAGAAGGTCTAAGTAAAAAAGATTCCTCTTAGAAAGGCTTTGCAAAGTTTAGCGGAAGCTAAGGTAGAATTATTTATTCCCAGACAAAAGCTGGAAATGACTAATTGTACTCTGATAGTTGAGCAACTAGCACCTTCATTGAAAACTGTAGCTAAAATGTCAACAGTTGAAATTGGTGCTGAAAAGGGATCTATTTGCTTAGGGCCTAAAGAACAACTCTTTTCCATTTATTCTTGCAAATCTTTCTGGTGTAAGTTTTATGGTAAGATAATAAAATGTGATGGATGGGGGAGGACAGCTTGGGCTGTCAAGCAATCAATAGAACTAGAGAAACTATGTGGTCAACTTGATGTCTGTTAAGTGTGGGTGAGTCATGCCTGTCACATGAGGCAGGAGGCCTGGAGTTGGATCAAGAATCCATGGTAGATGGAGAAGAGGCGCCCAGAGGAAGGGAAATCAAATCTGACAAGGTCAGTAAGGAGCAATGAGGATAACCATGCTCTTCAAATCTATATCATTTTGGTAAAAATTTTGGAATGAAGGGTAAGAGCAGATAAAAGTAAAGGAGGCCAGTGGGCCAAGCGTGAAGCAGAGCATCTGTTTGTGCCTCCCCCAGTTGGGGAATCAGGGCAAAGAAGCTGTTGCATTTGTTGTTGAGGGAGAGACAAATTGATTGCTGCATGGTTGGCCCCATTGGCAAAATATTCTCTCCACCACATTGGTATTGAGAGACCACTTGTGAGGTATCAAAATGGACCTGCTTAACTTGTCTGCAATCACACTGGATTTCCGTGGGATGTGCACTGCTATCAGAAAGCGATTGGAAGAGATCGACCATTGCCATACTCTCACAGTTTCTCAACAAACAGGGTAAGATCTGGTCCCCCTCTGTTTGTTGATGTGCCAGACTAGTGACACAGTGTGTGTCTGGATGGCAATAGTCCTGATTGTGAGTGTCTTAAAAGGCCTGCAACACTAGGAGGACAGCTCTCACCTTCAGGACACTGACATGTATCTTGGCCTCATCAGGAGACCATGTGCCTTGGACTGTCCTTCCCAGGAAATCCCCCACCCCACCCAAGCTGAGAGGTGTCTGTGGTCACTGTGGCCTTGGGTTGAGGGAGAACAAAAAAGTGGTCTTTGTGGAGTTGACCGGAGTGGATCCACCACAGAAAGTAATTCTTGCATGCTTGAGTAATTTTGATTGGCATGGATAATGGGTGTTGGAGAACAGACCACTGAGTAGCATATGTCCACTGAAGAATTCTCAAATGGAACTTGGCAAGCAGTACAAGGGTGATTACAACTGCCATGGACCACAAGGCTTGAAGTATCAGATGTGCTGGAAGAGAAGAATTTTGAATCATCTTCTTGACTGGAATTGAATGGTTTTGATTCACGATAAAGGAAGAGAAGTTATTTGGGTGGCTGTACTCAGATGACCACCAATGAATTCCAAATTCTGAGTCGTTATGAGTTGAAATTTGTTGTAACTGACTGATATTCCTCAGACGGGAGTACAACTGGAGTAAGCAGGCCCTTGCTTGAATCAGTTAATGTCTGGCTGGAGCAATCAGGAGCCAGTCATCTAGATATGGAAACACTCAGAATCCCAGCACTCTCAGGTGAGCTGCAATGGCTGCCTTGCATTTGATGAACAACCTGGGTGAAACCAATGGGCAGTGCTCTGAGCTGATAATGACTGGCTCCCAGCCAGAAGTGAAGGTATCTTCTGAGCACCTGTTCATTTTGATATGCATCTTGAAGACCTGATGAGCACATCTAGTCATCCTTGTGCAGAAATGGCAGAATGAACTAAACAGTGACCACTAAATTATGTATACTGAACAAACTGATTTAGTTTGCTGAGATCCAAAATTGGTCTCAAGTCCCCTATCTTATTTTGGCTCCAAGAAGAATCTTGAATAAGTTCCAGACCCTTTCTGGTCTGGGAGTACTTCTTGGATGACTTTTTTCCTAGCAGCTTTTTTACCTCTAGAGAAGTTGCTTCCCTCTGACTGGGTGGAACATCGGGAATTTTGAAATGTTGGAGGGGACTGGGAAAAAGGTATAACATAACCTCCGGATACTATCCTCTGCACCCATAAGCCTTTTGTAATGCCTAGCCAGGCTCTCTGGTACAGGGAGAGATGAACCCGACTGTCTCCAGAGACAGACTGTCTGGCCTAAATTCAGGACTACTGATAGGACCTGTCAGACAAAGAATTGCTAGAAACCTGATTATACAGACCCCATCTGCCACAGGAATGGCATCTTCCATTTGAGTCCCCGCTCCACCCCTGGGGGAACTATCTCCATGTGGATTTTGAAAGGGACCCTGGGACTTCTTGAAACACATCTTTCTATCACCTCATTGGTTCCTAGAAAAGGACCTTTGAGGGGCAGAAAAACATACTCCCATAACAGACAGGGTCTTCCCTTCATGTTTGCACCCAAAGAGTGTGTCTTTTACCTTGGGCCAAACAATGAGGTTATGTCAAAGGGCACACTGACAAAAGAAGATTTAAATGGTTCCACAAAATCGCACAAGTGAATCCCGGTATGTCTCCTAATGGATGTGCCTGAACCCGCCCCTCGTGAGGTACTTCGAGCAGCATAAGAGATTAACCTCATGGATGAATTAGATATAGATTGAAAGGAATCTATTTTTATTTATTTTCTAGATCTCGATCTAAAAACAGAATATTTTTTATATATAAAAGACTTGTAAATATTGTTTAGACACTATTTATGTTTTATTATGTTTTATTTGTCTATGTATGTAGTGTATCTTTAAATGGTTAATGATTTAACTACCCTGCGTTTTTGGTGCTAGTGACTACTTAAACACTCTATGTTCTGTAACAATTACTTCTGAGGAAGTCTGCTTTGTGGGCAGATGAAAAGCGCTTTAAGTTTATTAAATGCTGTGTGTGGACTCTGCTGTGTTCGGGACTTGTCTTTGTGTTTTTCACCAGTTTTTTGTGCCTTGTTATCGTTCTACATAGATTGAAAGGTAGGCAACTGCAAGGAAATGATATTCTGTTCCTTGGAGGATATGAACCCCAAAACAGATTTGGTAAGCTCCTTGATCAACCCTCTTTGAAGTCCGGTAAAATGTGCCAAACAATTCAATGACCTTAAAGCAAAGGTCGCTGATGGCCAAATATGCTTCCCAAATCTGTCCAGTGCCCTAGACTCCCTGGTAGGGGGATGGGCAGAGGAACTCTTTCCTGCTAGATCCTTTCTCATGGCTTCTGCAACAAACATGGCATCAACAGGCATTACTTTACTCCAGTGTAGACAGTCTTTTGGAGGTGCAAGGATTTTGTCTGGTCTTTTGGGAAGAGGCTCGACAGTGTCTGGTTCCTTCCACATCCACCAAGAGATCAGCACTATAAGTTCATCAGTAGGTGGAGTCACCCAGGAGGTAGATGTGTCAGACCCAAAAGCCTCCAGAAACACTGATTCTTCTTGGGAAGGGTTATCGGGAGACCAACCGTCTCTTTGTTTAAGGAGTTCCAAGATGTCTGCAAAGGAGACATCATCAGTGGGTGATCTGAGGGACCCTTACTCCTTATCAAAATCAATGTCTTCAGTGACAGACTCTTATGGGGATTCTTACTGCCTCCTCTTGCACATTCTCTTCCGAAGGAAAACCTCAGTGGGATGCTCCAGGGAGGTATCAGAAGAGATAACAATACCCTGATGGGTAGACTGGAGGCTAGTTCGGACTGGCTGTCCTGGTGAAATGGATGAATGAGGCTCAGAACACAAAACCAAATGAGATAAAGAAGTCTGATCTGAGGAGGACAGGGTTGTCTGATCTTTAGGCATACAGGCAACTCTCTCCACTGCTTTGAAAGTGGACTGCTTAGGGAAGCAGAAATTGACAGATCAGATAAATGACCCTCTTGGATTGTCGGCTCTCAACTTCCTGTAGGCAACCCAACCAAGGGAGGAGTTGGAACACCTAGGAGTCTGTCTCGATACTTCAGCTCTGAGAGTCCACCAGCTGCAAGGTACTCAGTGCCAGATGACTCAAAGAAACTACTGGAATCAAAGAAACAAAAAAGAAACAACGATCTTCAGACTTGAGGAAGATGCCCCCAAGGATTTTGTATCTGATGGCTCTGAAACCGAATGATGGGCCCGACGAGGTTAGAGACAAGAGAACTCCCATTTGAATTTGTGTCCTGAGGACCCTTCTCATCATCCTATCCACATCTGCTTTGGATAGACTCCTGGAGGATCAAAGAGAAGAAGCCACTGAAGAGGGCCTAGAATATCTTCTGAGCAACTGTCCACGGAAAGGAGATGGCAATCTGGAAGGGATAGGCTCCAAAAGTAAAGGAGGAGTATGTGTCTGAGGGGATCTTCTATCTCTTGGCTTTGGTTCCAAAATGGTCAGATCTGACTTTTTCAAAACTTTAGCTGGTGGCTCCAATGAAGGAGCCAAGCCAATGCCGAAGTAGAAGGGCAATCAGGGGATCTTTTGCATGTATCCTTGTCCTCTGTAACAGAGTTACCCTTCTTGTCCTGATTTTTACAGAACCAGCAACTGGAGTAGAGTGTTTGGAAGGAATAAGACCTCTAAGAATAAGTTTACTCTTCCTATCAGTCAAAGCTCCTGAATTAAAGCTGATACAAATATCACAATCTACATCTAGGTGTTTGGGAACTAAACAGTGCACACATTCAGTCTGGGCATCTGAGTTTGGGATTTTGTGCACACAAGCTACACATTTTTTGAAACTAGACAACTTGTCTGACATTTTGAAAAGCTGAAGAGAAAATTAGACAAGAACAATCAACTATAACTAAAAAGACTAGCAAAATAGGATTTTTTTAAGAAAATAAGGATAAGAAAGGACTACCAACATTGGCAATAAGAAGTACTATAACAAGTTCAAAAAGGGAAAGTGTGCTAGAAAGAGAATAAAGGAAATTAAACTCACGTAGAAGTCGAAAACCTATTGACTAAACAAGTCCTAAAGCTTGAGCGCTCGCAATCTACATCTGTTCGCAATGGTGGCAAACGAGATCTGGGGTATGTAAGGTTGGTGATGCATTGTGGTAAAAGGAGGAGCTCGGGAGTTCAAGAATCCTGCAATCTGGAAAAAGCTGCCAAGTCAGATCCAAACCCCAACAGTTCCCAAATGTTGAGGAATGAATGAAAATGGACAGCATCAGAGCTCTAGCTTGTAGATGCAGCTGTTTCTTCCCAAAACAATATTCCTTTCCAAAAGAGAGGATATGGTTCCAATGCACAGAATTTTTTTTTTTCAAATGTATCTACACTGAGGTTTCCTTTGACTGCATCTCTCACTGAGTCAAAGCTTGAGTACTGGATTGTGCATACTGCTTCATCCTAGAAGTGGCTTTCTCCAGACCCACAAAGTTTACCATCCTCCTGGGAAGTGAATTCCTAAACATGAAGGGTAAACTAAAGTACACTTGTGTAAGTAAACTTATCATAACAGTAGACATTCTAATGAATCACTGCTGCAGTAGCCTAAGCTACATAGTTTTAGCTTCCAAAAGCTTTGGGTGCCTTCCAGGTGCTCCCTCTGCCAACCAAGAGTGTACAAAGTACTCCCTGTGAAAGGCAGGAGGAGTGCCAAAAGCCTCAGGGCAGTCTTTTGCCTAGAAAGAAGGCATGAGAACTGAAGAGCATGCTAGGAAACAAAGAGAACTATCCTTATAACTATATATACAATGGTAAAAGGAACCACACCCAGGCAACAGGAAGAACAATAGGGAAAAGAAGGCTTGAGGGAGGGATAGCTACTGCAACAGTGATCCATTAGATCATGTGCTATTATGGTAAGTTTACTTGGATAACTGTACTATGTTCGAAAATGAATCAACGCTGCAGTAGCCTAAGCTATGTGGGTAGATTACTATAGCTTATACCAGAGCAGTAAATGAGGAGGAGGCCAGTACCCGACTCCAGGAGCCCCTGCAAAATGGTCCTAGTAAAGCCAGTTCTGGATCCGGAAAGAACTCTGATTTGTAATGCTTTGTAAAGGTAAGTCAATGCCTTTGCTGAATGAGCTGTAACTCTACCTGAAGTGGCTTATTGTATGGAATGTACAAAAAAGTAACAGCACAAGACAGCCATGAAGAAATAGTCAACTTTGACACCAGTTGCCATGTCCTCTTCTCTTCCAGACAAACAGCTGGAAAACTTTCCTGAAAGACTGAGTTTTGTGTCAGTAGTACCTCAGCTGTCTGCGTGTATCCAGAGAGTGAAGAATCTTTTCTCTCTAATTACTAGGTTTAGGAAGAAAACTAAGAGGTTAATGGTCTGGCTTAAAGTAAATTCTGAAACTGCTTTAGGCATAAGGGTAGGATTTGTTCTCAAAGTAACTCTGTCCCTCTGAAAAATAAGGAAGGGCTGACTCCTCATAAGAGCTTGTAATTCGGATACCCTCCTAGCAGAGGTTAAAGGAATGAGTAACACAGTCTTCTACGTCAAGAACCTCAAATCAGCCTGATGAGCTGGTTCTAATGGAGACAGCATAAGCTTTTCAAGTAAAAAACTGAGATCCCACGCCACCTCTTTCCTATTATGATGAATATGCAACACCCCTTTCTAAAATTGTTATACATGAACAATGTTGGAAAGAAGGGAGGAATTTATGGGCAGACAAATGCACCTTTATGACAAGAGTATGACAAACCAAGGGACAGTAACTCAAACAAATAATCAAGCACCAGAGGCCTCTGGACCAGCCAAGGATCTTGGCTCTGAGTGGCACAAGTTAGCAAATCTTTTCCACTTATCCATATGTGATTTCCTAGTAGCAGGTTTCTCACCTCTAAATATCTGCTGCATGTCCTCAAAAAGCTGCCTAAACTGTATCAAAATTGTATTATCCAGGCAGTTAGATGAATAATTTTCAGACTGCAGTGTATCAAACTCCCCTATTTTGAGTGAGTAAATCAAGTCTGAGAGAATGATATGGCAATTACCCTTGGCCAGACTGAAAAGAAGGGAGAATTATCGTTGCCCTGACGAAAAGGTTACTGCCGCAACAATTTTTGGAGAGTCTTTCTGTATTTTTAGAAGAACTGTGGTAATCAGTGGAAAGGCACACAGGAACATTTCCATCCCATCCATAGGAATGAAAAGGCATCTGTATTCCATAACTACCAGCAAGGAGTCCTGGAGAATTATTTATTTTATTTGTTTGTTTTGACAGGAAGCAAACAGATCAACTTGAGGTGGAAAGACCCCTTGCAAGGGAGGTACGATTTGGTACCCCTTTTTTGTTTATGAGTAACATCACTCTACTGTTGTCTCGGTACATTAGCAAAGGTCCTGGGAACCAGAGATGATTCAATGCCTACAAACACTGACAACAGGCAACATCTCCCTGGGCAGCATAATAATCATCAATTCTATGTACCCCAGAATTCTGAAAAACTCCCTTGCAGATGTGTGGTTTAGACTGCAGAAATTCAGGGAAAAACACTGTTGGAACATTCTACTCTATTTGGAGGGAGAAAAGATATTATCTCAGTTGAGCCAAACAAACATCCAAGGAATAACATTTTGTGTGAAATGATAAGATAATTATTTATTTTTTTTTTTTGCAAGTTCATCTGAAATCCAGTGGCGGCTGGTGACTTCAAATCAAAGGGGGGCTGCAGGGGACAGTTGAATGGGTGGGGCCAATGGGAGGGGGTGTGACCAACTAGAAAGGGGTGGGGCTATGCTCAAAACCACAAAAACTGGGACTTTAAATACACTGCCCTGGGTGCCAAACCGACATTATGAGAGTCCAATCAAGACTAAATGAAGTGTAGAAGAAAGTAAAAAACACATTTCAATGTATTGGCTACATTACAGCTTCCTTAATATCTAGATGGAAACAAAAAGGTTGTGAGGCATGAAAAAATAAATTACTTTTAAAATACATTACTGGAATGCCAGTCAAAATCAAGTATAAAAAACAAGCAGATCTCAACCCAAACCACTTCTCCTTGCACTGCATTTCTAATTATAATTTATATTCAGCTTTATAAAAGTACCAAGTAACATGCTGAAAGTAGCAATCTCTGTGATACCCCCACTTGTAAAAAAGTTTCTTATCCAAAAAAGACCTGCTACCTGACAACTATCTACTTATTTCATGGGGTAAATGTGATCAAAGTAAAAAATGAACAAACAAGAATCAAACTCTAGATAAATTGCTTAAAGGATTATTGCACAGGTTATAGACCACACATGATAGATTGGCATTCTGTTTAGTTTATGGGTAAAGCCTGCAAATATGACTGCAATTCTCCAACAAATGTCATGAGCTTCTGAAAAATACTGTAATCCTATCCTTTATTACAAATGCTGTCATATGCATTTCAATACCTAAGGCTTATATGTTATCTAGTTATGCAAATATTCTCTGCATGGCACTAAGAAAAAGGCTTTCAATGTTGGCAATTCTTTAACAGTAAGCTTATTAATGCTTTCTTGCATCTTACAATCTCAGACAAGCTTACCTTATGGTCATTAAAGCATTGCTACTTAAACACAGAGCAGCAGACACTGCAACAACAACATGCATTTTCTGAATAATAAGAAACATAAATCAACAGTATAAAAATATGACAGAAAACCAGAACATTCTGCAAAATCAAGCACAGCTAAAAAGCCATTGAATGTTTGGCAGATTGTGTTATTAGGACCAACTATTTTAATGATACAATGACTTCAGTCAAATAGAAATTGATTCTGGGCATGACACAATTTCTATGATTTTTAAGATGTACAGTATTATAGTCATTAAAATAAGTAGGAAATCCGATCTCCCCACCAACCCCAAGAGGAAAACTAAATTCCACAATTAATTATAGATTATTTGTCATTTACTGCTTTGTCTCATCTAACTAACTTAAGTTTCAGCTATTGAATTAGCGTTCACATAAGCAACCAAGCAGAGTCTTGCAAAATGCTATTATATCACAGGAAATATTTGTTTAGCACTTGAAATGAACAACTTGTGCACCCAGCTAATCTGCTGAGATACTTGAGAAGCCTTTGAAGAGAATCGCTCAATAACCAAGTTTTATTTTTCGGATTTTTGATGTCCTAGTGGCAATAAGTACATTTTACATAGTTACTCAACATTCAACAAGCACATATATGGGATGTGGAGGGAAAGACTGGAATAGAAAGCACATAAACACACACAATCAAGTGTGGGTGGGACTTCACGGAGTGGTCTGTTTTCAGTTTGGTGAGAACTTCTTAGGGCCTTTGTGTAGCTTAGCTGTCTGTTGCATCAAGATGCTGTAGGTTCTTTCCAGGGCATTTAGTAAGAAAATACTCCCGCAAGTGTACTTAAACCCAAAGTCTGGGTTAATGCTACACTGCAGGAAGCAGCTTGGGATAAATGCCAGTCTTTTGCTGCTGGTGAAAGAATGAGTAGAGGATCATAGATTTCTAGCTGTAAGCAGCTGTGTTGAGACCAGCATTATCTCCACTACCAGACTGATAGCACCTCCAGCTCTCTTAAGGCATTACTCCCCTTTTAGCCAATATCATTAAGCATACAGAACCATTGATTTGCACTTTCCAAATATATCTTTAGCCAGTTTGCTTGAAATAGGCATCCTGAGACAATGTAGCCATTATCTCATGTTTAATAGTCACCTACTGATTAAAGAAACTAACTTAACTGTGTGAGAGGTGCAGTTTTTTTTAAAGCTAACAGAGGTAAGCCTCTCACATGAAGATGCTACAAATAACAAGCAGTTTGGCA
The DNA here is from genome assembly GCF_019279795.1 of Protopterus annectens. Taxonomy (NCBI): domain Eukaryota; kingdom Metazoa; phylum Chordata; order Ceratodontiformes; family Protopteridae; genus Protopterus; species Protopterus annectens. The sequence goes on along the minus strand of NC_056746.1, from coordinate 261,809,361 downwards.
GTACAACACCAAACTAAATCTAACACATACAGATCAGACCACACATAGATGTACATACTATGAGGTCCATAACCTACCTAAACCACAAAGGTCTCCCAAATACTACTTAAGAAACAAATACCCTCAGCAACCTCACAAACATACAACACAGGCATCCACATTATAACATATCTAAGAGTTAGTGTCTCATTTCAAAAGCCCATAAGACAAGCTTCTACAAAGGAGGGACAACATGTACATGTTCTCCCCATCTTTGGGTTATTTGTACTAAAACTATAAGGGCTACAAACTTCATAGGAATGCATGGCTAGGTTTCTAACTATCCTTATGGATCAACATCTTAGTAAATGGTTCTTAACATATGAACCTAATAGCAATACAGTTGACCACAAACCACTGGCTATGCCATCAACTGGACTCCCATACAAAAACATCACATGCCATCTCTAATCACTCCTACTGCACTGTAGCTTCAAAAAACAAAAACTACCTGCATTTACAGCTTTTCCCCATCTGAACAAAGCATGAACAAAAACAAAAACATGTATGGACTTGGGAGGGGGTCTACCCACCACACCACTTTACTTATAAGTTATATACACTAACTCCATTTCCATGCAACTGTGATTAAATGGCAGACTCTGTGGGGTTGGACTACAACAAAAATCAACTACATTTACATTCAAAAGCATGTCATAGCTAAAACAAAATTTGTCAGCAATTTAATCATAGGAAAAATATATAAATCTAGTAAGATTAGATCAGGAGTCTTTTGCCCTCGCTCAAAAACTCTGCTCATATACTCTGATTCCCATAATGCACATTTATTGTCTAGATTTGCACGACAAATAATAACAATATTACAGCAATTCAAAATATTTGCTGTATAAGAAAAGAATTATCGCGCATGTTACAATATAAAAATCAAAGCTGCTGGGGTGAAAAGTAATGTTAACAGTATACTTACTTTAATTCTTGAACCTTCACTCTGTTCTTTTCTTCTTTTTTCTTCTTTTTTCTTCTTCTTTCTTCTGTTCTTCTGTTCTTCTTTCTTCTGTTCTTCCTTCATTCTCTCTCTAGCACACCCAAAATCCCATCCGGTTCAATCCAATGGCAAAGCAAAAAAAAATTTTTTTAATAAAGGTAAAATACCGTCAATCCAGAAACTAGCCGACAACTGACTGACTGATTCTCGCTCTTTTCCCAGCACATAAAGCCCGGGAAAAGAGCGACAACCAATCAGCAGCATTTGCCCAGCAAGCACGTCATGACGTGCCTGCGGACGTCGCAGTCCGAGCCCCTTCCATGTCTATGCGGTTTGTGTCTCAACCGCATAGACTTCTGGGGAGTTCTGGGCATCACAATGATGCCTTCTTTGCTTCCCCGGGCTGCAATCAAAACATTGCAGCAAGAATTTAAAAACGCTGTTGCGCTTAGAAGCGCTTAATGCGATTGCGTAATTTCGAGTCGCGGACTCGAAATTTAAAGTTTTAAGAACAGATTTAAATTTTTTTTTTTTACATTAAAAATAAAATAAACTAAGTACTCAGCTGTCTAGCTGAGGGGGCTGCAGTCCGGCAAACCGATGCCACGAGCCGCCCCTGCTGAAATCTCAGACTGAGCATAAGTTCCTGGACAGTTTTATGACTCTCTTCACAGCTGGAAAGAGAGTCTGCAAAGATTAAACAATTATGTAGATATGGAAAATGTGTATGTATGTCCTGGAGTTTGAAATGAGATATGACAGAAGCTAGGCATTTTGTAAATACCCTTGGTACAGTGGAGAGTCCAAAGGGTAAAACAAAGACCTGATAATGTAAGCTGGATACAGCAAATCTTTAGAAATACTTGAACTGTCTGGCAAAAAGAATATGGTAATAGGAGTTCTTTAGTTTTAGCTTTACCAAGAAAGCTACGGATGGAATCAAGATTGTAAGACTCTTGGCGACTGACAGTATATTTGTTTGATTTGTCCCAAACTAGCACAACTTAGAAAGGCTATGGATTATACAATAAGGATTGTGACTATTCAAGAAATTGTTAGCTAGCATGAAAGAGGTTTCTTCCTGGGATTATGTAAAGCAAAGCTTGCAGGAACTGCAACTCTTCTTCCACACTGGCTTCATTCTCTTTATCTTCTGTCACATCTCACGCCTTCACAGTCTGCAGGATCCTAAAGTCTGTCTCTGTCCTAACTCCTTCTCTGTTTCTATACCACCATATCCTTAAACTGCTGCTCAGTCTGCAATGCCTCTATTCTTCTTAACTCCCTAACTTTCTGCATCACTAACTCTTCAGGTATTATTTTTCTAACTTAAAGCAACATTTTATTTTTCATGTACTATAACAGCTGATATCATACATTGTACTAATTACATACTACTTTTGTACACTTTATCTACTCATAGACTATGTATATGTTGTTAACATGACTAAAATTGTCTATAATGATATAACTCTGTAGAATTGTCCAGATGTGTAGTATATCTTGTAACCTAGTTTACGTTAAATCAACTTATTTTTGTATAGTATTCGTCATGTCACTTGCATTGCTTGTGGACTATACTGTATTTGTATTGTACTGTATGTGCAGCTTTTCTTTTCGGGCTTCCGTTGAAATTGGGTTCTGTAGACTCAGTCGGTCCACCTCGGTAAACCAATGTAAAATAAATAAACTGTTACAAGTTTAGCTGCTAAAAAGACAATTACTAGAAGATGGAAGCAGAAGGATACCCCTAAATTCATGGAAGTAAGAAGCTTAATGAAGTCAATCAAGGAAACTGAGGAGGTAGCCTACAGACACCGTATAACCAAATTTGTTCAAAACTGTTACCTTGGATGAATTACTTGGAGTAACAGGGTAGATTACTTTAACTGGAGAGTTTTCATTGCTGGGATTATTTGGCCATTCCAGGTATCAATTTACTCTGAGTAGGGTTGCCTGACACTTTGTATTGTATTTCCCTTCCTAATGCAACAATTACTGTAACTGTAAAAGAACTGTATTATGAAAGGACACTTTTATTATGTGACACTAAGCTTTTGATTACTCAAGAAGACTACATTTTTTCTGTTTATTGTACACCTTGAACTTATGAATCCTGACATGGAGGTTTAAAGCTGAAAGATCAAGTACTGGTATTCAGGATCCTTCTGGTTAGGGGGCAAGAAAAATCCTTGAACAACAGCTTTTGCCTAGAAGACTAAAGGGTACTGATTCTATAACTCCCTGAGACGTCATGTTGTGCAGAACAAGATGAAGTATAGAAATCCGGTCCTTTGCGCAAGAGGAAATTCCAAAGAAAGTACAGTTGTGAAACTCCTACTTACCTTTAACAGCAGATGTTTGAATTCCTCACTACCTCCACAGCATTTTGGATTATCTGTCAAGGTAACCTAGTACTGACCATTCCCTTCACTCTCTCTTCCTGTGCCAGGTGACTGGCTGAGCATATCCCAAGAGGGAAGTCTTCTGCTGTAACAGGAAGTGAATGTTCAGGCTTTTTCATTTCTACAAATAATCTAGCAAGAGTAAATTTGCAGCTAACCACAATATCATATAAAAAACAAATCCAACAACTGAATCAAAGAGGCTGAAACACACGTCAGCTATGCTCAATCTGGGGGATGCCAGGTGGATGCTGAGCATTCTGAATTTTGGAACTTTTACAAAGATATTTAGAAAGGACACATCAAGGATGGGTCTTCCACAGGTGCTCATTTTTTGGTACCAAAATGATTCTGGAGTAAAATCTTTTGTCTTTGTGTATCACAGACACTGGTTCTATGACCCTCTGCTTCTACCATGTGATGGAGCCTTGGAGAAAACAGCTCTTCCTGGTCTGGTGGGAGTGGGGGAATTCCTATGAAAGGGAAGGATTTTCTATCCACTACAAAGTGTATCCTCAGTGAATTACTATCAAAACCCATTTATTTTAGACTACTTGCAGCCAGGCTGCAGAGTTGAGAGACAGCTGGCAGGAAAGAGGAATAGAAGGAATGGTAGGATGAAGGATAAAGGTGCTCTGTGACTCAGCACAGTAATTCATTTGCATGGGGATTATCCTTTTTTTGGAAAGGAGCATCTCTTCTTTGATTTTGAAGAATTGTCCTCCTGCCATTTCCTTTGGAATTCTGACTTTTATTTAGCTGAGATTTTTACTGGTCCTGCTCCCTGAAGGAAGATGCTTTGCTTGGGGAGAACATGGATACATGAAACATCCTAGATACCCCCATGCATTAACTTGCCTCTGTCATTCTACTGTTTGAGAATCTGTGTAACACAGGCTTCAAACACAAATTCAGAATTTAAAGGTGCATTCACAATTTAATCTTTTAAATCATCAAAGAAGTTCTGATTACATAACCAAGCATACCATCTGAATACAACAGATAAAGCAGCATTTCCTGAGGCTGTATCCGCACATACAAACACACCTCTCAAAGTATGTTTTGAAACCCGAGTCAAATTAGAAACAATTTCATTCATACTAGACTTTTGTTATGCAAGTAAGGATGCAGCATAATCATCCAAACTGTACACACACTGTCAAATTTCCACATATTAGTTTTGGTAATTTAACATTCTAAGGTTTAGATTACTAGAAAAATACATACTTTTGTCCAAAGGATCTAACCATTTCCTCTATCAGTGAGCACTGGATTAGATGAACAGTAGGGGAAACCACAACTGGGTCAGCAGTCAAATGAGAAAACAGCCCTGTCATATCCAAGGAGACCTTATATTTTCTCACAGCCTTTTTAGAGACTGCTGGAATAGATACTGGTGCCTTGCAGGGACTTTATAAACATCTTCCAAGGCTGGTAAGAGAGGGGAGATAGCCACAGAATTGGATATCTTGTCCTCTATAAGATGATACACTCTGTCCAGCTCTGGAGTAGATCCTGACTGCTCCCAAGCAAAAACATCACTAAATCTAGCAGTCTAGCATCATCTGAGGAAAAGTGAACATCTGTTTGGACTTAGCTTCATCTTGTGAAGAGTCAGAGTGACTGGACTCAGTGTCAACTAAGAAATCATCATTGTCCTCATCAGATTCCTCATTATTCTCTGAAACGACAGAAAGGTCTCTAGCCAAACTATCACTACAGCCATACAAGGGAAACACAACCACCCAAATTAGCTGTCTGCTAAACACTCAACCAAGGAAACCACATCAGCCTTATAAACAACTACAATCTGATTAACAGCTGTATGATGAAACATATTTCTTTTTCTTGTGAACTTCATTACCTAACACAATATCTGGAAATAGAGTATTAAATAAGGTAAATGGCATCTTACCTTGGACTACTGCTACACCTAAAGGGTTTACTTCTTCCATAACAGCATTAGGTACTGGAATAGCAATGGAGATGTGTCTAAACCCTGTTCCACAGTGTTCAGCTAAGCTATAAATAATAAGAGCTGGGGCAAGAGGTAAGTGGTCTACCTACCAAGCAGTGGCTCCAACAGAATCACTAACCATAGACTGAGGTATATTTGTATTTTGTTTTTTTTTTTCTTTTTAGGTGCAACCGGATTTGAAGGGGGAGGGGGTACCAGAGCTCAGATCCATCAAGTCATGGGAGAGAACAGCATACAGAATAATAAACAGACAGTACTGGATAATGTAGTATCACAAGAAACAATAAATGTTTCTAGTAATAAGTATGCCCCCACACAATTAAACCCTGGCAAACTGTGCTATTATCACAAAAACAGTTTGAAATGTGCTCAAAATTCTTTTACAACTAAAGTTAAAAAATGTCCAGTACACAACATCCAAACACCCAAGCAACCAATGTGTCAAACTAGGGTTAAAAATTAGCTCCATACAGTTTAACCATGTTAAACTGCCACAAAGTAACATTAACAACAACTTAAGCTACATATTTCTTGTCAGAAAGAGTAACATTTCCACAGTACTTTAAAATAACTTTATTAGCTGTAAAATCGTGATCCGGTGTTAAAAACATACAGAGCAGAGTTATACATATAGTAAATAATGTATAAACTCTGAAATAATTCAAGTTCTGAAATACTTTCCTGTTAAAACATGAAAATAAAGAACAATAACAATAGAAAAGACAGGCATAACACTACACTTACACATTGCATTTCTGAGACAAATACTGAAAGTTTCCTTATAAACAGTAAAAACAAATATTTGTCAAAGATAGAAGTCAAATAAACACTGCTACAACCAGAATTCCCACAGGAATTACTGTAAACAGTAACAGAAATAAAATATAAAAATAACTATTTTTAAATAAACAAAACAATAGAAAGACTATAATAAATCTAATAATAAAAATGAGAGCAAGAGGTCCTAAGTTGGGGCTTATCTGAGCAGTAAGCTGAAAAGTTAGACTTGCTTCTTTGGACAGCTGAAGCTGAAGGCTTCCCTCTCAGAATATCCTGAGTCAATCAGATGTCACATGAAGAAAGAGAGAGAATAAATCTGATCTTTTGAAAGCTGGCCAATACCGAGTTACCTTGGCAGATAACCCAAAATGCTACTGAGGCAGTTGGAATGATAAATATTTGAAGGAGATTCTGATTCCCAGGATTATCCTCACTGAATCACCCTAAGAACACAACTGTCTGGGACTGATTACAAAAGGGCAATTGAAATACAAGTGAGACAGGAATGCCACCATAGTGGAAGAGATGCCAGAAAATGCAGAAAGTCTTGCTGGCTGGAAAAGTTGTCCTTCATTTTTTGAGGTTTTTCCCTTTTTCTTAGAGGCTCCTTTCAATTACCCTTTTCCTCCTCAGTAATAGCCCCGTGTTTCTTTAAATTGTTTGTAGGGAAAGTGGGCTGAGGAGGGGTTAAAACATTTATTTGGTTTAAGAAAGGAGGGCTGAAAAAGTTGTGACACTCCTTGTAAGTTTCCCCTTTTCCTCACACTTCTTAAGTATCTCAGCTGCTGAAGGGACAAAAAGAAAATCTTCATCTAAAGTAGAGTTCAATATCTCAGACTACTTCCTCAGGAAGGTTTTGAAACTGAAGCCAAGCAAGGCTTCTCAAAAGTGATCCAGAAACAGACAGTCTATAAGAAAAGTCACAGGCATTATAAGTACACCAGAATATGCCTATCCACCTAAGAAACAGGTCTCAAAGAAGCACTTACAGAGTGTTTTACCTTAGAATATGGAAGGTTAGCTAATAACCTGTATATTCTCAAAAGACACAAGCAAAAAAACTTAAGCATGCAGCCTTGACAATTTAAAATACTGCAAGTAAAAGTATTAGAAGCATACATCTTCTTTCCCTAACATATCCATTGCCTCTCTACTTTTATCTGTGAGAATGGGGTTAGAAGCAGTAACTTGTTTTGCAGCAGCAGATTTAGAAAGAGAGATTACTGCTGGGTATACCTTGGGTTTAATCAGGTAAACTGGCTACTGTAAGAAAAGCATCCTCTGAAACATGCAAAATAGGAGGAATGGGTGTTGCTTTTGGCATCTATAACTGCATCAAATCATAATACATTTACTGAGTCTTAGAGGCTTCACTATGTTTCCAATGAAAAACACCAGTCAGATAAAATTTGTGAAAAAGAGATTTCTTCATGAGGGATGTCTGTATGAATGTTTTCTTCAGAATCAGAAAGTTCAGATTGAGTAGAATCCTCAAAATGACATTCCTCCCTCCATACAGCTTCACTTTCTGACTGGAAAATCCTGCCATACTAAGAAGGAATTTTCTTTCGTTTCCTGCCTGAGGCCTGACTAGGTGCTGGAAAGGCCGCTATCAGTTCCTTAACAAAAAAATTATGAACTTACCATAATAATAGAACCATTCATTCCAGTCCATCTAATACAATGTATGGGTCCTCGAGCCACCATTGGATCCATTATGACAGTTTTAGTGCTTCAGCCACAAGCCCCTTTAAGAATTTCTATTCCCATAATGTCCTGCTCTCCCCAGATACCCGAGACAGTACAGTTGTGTACCTACCATAAATGTAGATGTTCGAGTGTATTCACTGTTGCAGTCATTACTCTTGGGTTATCCTACTGGCAGGCTACCCGCAGTCGGCCAGAATTCCAAAGTCTAGGTCCGGCGTCGGTTGCTGTCGCCTCTTCCCTGACGTCAGTGAGCCAGGGGTATAAAAGATGCAGCCGACGCCATTTTCTTCAGATTTTCTTGCCCCAGATGTCAGGTGCCCCAAATAGGTAGGCTGAAAAATATAGCAATAAGAAATGCATGCACAAAAATAACATTTCCTTCATCTACAAGCAAATACACCAAAAAGGTTGTATAGGATAGAGAAGTGCAGATAAGTCCCAGCAAAGACAAGGGGGATGGTGGGTGGGTAACCTGGACTGCAACAGTGAATACACTCGAACATCTACATTTATGGTAGGTACACAACTGTACTATGTTCATCATGTTTCACTGTTGCAGTCATTACTCTTGGGTTGAATCCCAAAGCTGAGGATGGGTGGCTGGACTAAATAGGATTAGGAGAGGCTATGAGGCCCTGCAGAACTGCAGTGGCGAAGCCTGCTCTGGACTTAGAGTAGAGAGGCAAGTGGTAGTGCTTTGTAAAGGTGTGCACTGAACTCCAAGTTGCAGCCTCTGATTTCTTTGGTTGGTACTCCTCTGAGGAAGGCTGCTGAAGTGGCTGCTGCTCTGGTGGAATGAGGCCTATAGCCCTTAGACACTGATTTGCCATTAAGGATAGCAGAAACGGATGCAATGGCCTATCCATTTAGAAACAGTCTGTTTTGAGATAGTCTTTCCTTGTGATCCTGCAGTATATGACACTAAAAGTTGCTCAGTCTTTCTGAAAGCTTTAGTTCTATCCAAGTAGAAGCGTAACTGCCTGTGTATGTCCAAAGAATGCAGATTTTTCTCACCCTTGTTCTGTGGATTTGGGTAAAAGGTGGGCAAGTGAATGGTTTGACTGAGGGCCACACTGGACACCACCTTAGGCATAAATGTGGGGTTTGTCCTCAGAGAAACCCTGTCTGGATGAAAAATTATGAAAGGTTCCACAGCCATGAGTGCTTGTAACTCCGAGGCTCGCCTTGCAGAGGTTATGGCTAGGAGCAGAGCTGTTTTCCAGGATAAGAATGTAATATCTGCTGTTGATGCTGGCTCGAAAGGAAGCAGTGTGAGCTTTTCCAAAACATAATTGAGGTCCCAGGCCGGAATTGGTGCTCTCCTTGGAGGCCTAATGTTTTTGGCCCCTCTGAGGTACTGCCTTATTAAAGGATGAGAAAAGATAGGTGGTTCCATATTGTAATGTGCAGAAATGGCAGAGGCATCTATCTTAACTGATGAGAAAGAAAGGCCTTTGTTCAGCATCTCAGTTAGGTATTGTAAAATCTGAGGAATATCTGGTACAGACATGTCAATGCCTTGTTCCTGGTTCCAAGCACAGAATCTCTTCCATTTTTCTGCATAAGATTTTCTGGTACTGGGCCTCCTGGCCTCCAAGATAACATCCATAACAGCTTTTGAAAGAGGAGTTTTATGAATGGCTACATTATCCGCCATGCTGCCAGATTTAAGGTCCTGAGTTGACTGTGCAGGATCTGATTGTTTTGTTGGGTCAGCAAGTGAGAAGTTTGAGGCAATATCCATGCTGGACCTTGAGACAAGCTCTTTAGGATTGGGTACCAGTGCTAGCATGGCCAGTCTGGTGCAATCAGAATCATTTTTGGCTTCTCTTGTCTGACTTTTAGGAGTACTCTGGGAAGGAGAGGCAGAAGGGGAAAAGCATATACTGTTAGATTTTTCCAGCTGAATGATAGGGCGTCCACTTTCCATGCTTGCTTGTGGTAAATCCTTGTGCAAAATCTCTGCAATTGACAGCTGTGAGGGGAGGCAAATAGATCTATGTCTGGGCATCCCCATTTCCTTATTATCATCCTGAAGACTTGTGGATCCAGTTTCCATTCATGGGGATCCATGATGTTTCTGCTTAGTTCGTCTGCCAGAGTATTTGTTTTTCCTGGCAGGAATTGTGCTTGCAGGTGAACTTGAAAAGCCAATGCTGTGTCCCATAAGGTCATTGCTAGTCTGCAGAGAGGGTAAGAAGAGTACCTCCCTGCTTGTTTATGTACCACATGACTGTAGTGTTGTCTGTCTTTATCAGTAATTGTCCTGGATGAAGCAGGTCCTTGAAAGCTGTCAGGGCATTTTGAACAGCTAGCATCTCTTTTTGATTGATGTGAAGATGCATCTGGTTTGCAGGCCATTGTGCCCTGAATACAGTTTCCTGACATATGGGCCCCCCAGGCATAATCTGATGCATCTGTTGTCAGGGTCTGTCTGGCTGTGGGTAAACTGAATGGCAGACCCTTGTTGTGGTGACAGGCTTCTGCCCACCATCGAAACTCCTGTTGTAGGCAGGGAATGAGTGCAATTACTGTCTCCAGGCTGTGGCAGTGCTGAGTCCAAACATTTTTCAGATACCATTGTAGTTTCCTCATATGCAGTCTGGCATATGGAATTAGTAGAATGCAGGATGCCATGAAACCCAAGGCCTGCAGGATTTTCCTTGCAGATAAGTGGGTTTTTGTTGCCAATTTCTTGAAGTAAGTAGTCAGTTGTCTTTGCTTGTCTGGCGTGAGATAAGCCATCTGGGCAGTTGTATTTAAGCTTGCACCCAGGAATATTATCTCTTGAGAGGGCACTAGTTTTGATTTTTTTTCGTTTACTGTGTACCCTAGGCCAACTAGTAATCTTTTTACAAACACCAGATGCTGTAGAAGAGTGTCTTTGTTCTCTGCTTGAATTAGGCAGTCGTCCAAGTAGGGATATATCTGAATTCCTTTTTGTATGCAAAACACAATTACTGGTGCCAGGCATTTTGTAAAGACCCTTGGCGCAGTAGATAAGCCAAAGGGCAGTGCAGAGAATTGGTAATGCATTGAGCCAGCTATGAATCTGAGGTATCTTCTGCAAGATTGTCTGATTGGGACATGCAGGTATGCCTCCTTTAGGTCCAAAGTTATGAGCCAAGCCCTCTTGTCCAGCATGGGCAGTGGCTGCTGAAGAGTCAACATCTTGAATTTTGGAACTTCCAGAAACGTATTTAGTATAGACAGGTCCAGAATTGGTCTCCAGGTTTTGTCCTTCCTGGGTACTACGAAAAGTCTGGAGTAAAATCCTTGCCCCTGCTCTTGTTGTGGTACTTGCTGAATGGCCCTCATGTCCATGAGGGCTGTAATTTGTTTTTGTGCCTCTGCCCTTTGATTGTGTGGCAGGTCTGGCATGCCCATTGACCTTGGTAGAGTGTGAAAATGGAACCTGTAGCCTTGGGACACTATGTTCAGAACCCATTTGTCTTGGGTAACCATTTGCCAATTTGATGAAAAAAAGTGCTAGTTTTCCCTCTAAGGGGGCTGTCAAAAGAAAACTGCTTGGAACTGGCAGAGGAAAGTCACTGGGACTCTTTCCTGTAAGGCTGTGATTTGTCTTCTCTGCTTTTGGAGGTAGGAGCACCCCATTGTTTAGGTCTGTATGAGCCTTGGGGATGAGATCTGCCTCTGGGATGTCTGTATCTGCCTCTTTGTGGTCTGTCTGAGACTGGAAAGGACCAATTTTTAGAAGGCCAGTTCCTGCTAAACCTGGGTGGCTGTACCTGTAAGAAATCCTTGACTGCATGGATTTTGCTTTATCCTCCATTTTTTTCAACACCTCTTCTGCTTTAGTACCAAACAAAGTATCATGCTGTAATGGTGCATCTAATAATTTTGCTTTAACATGATCAGGCAGATTTTGTTCCTTTAACCAAGCATGCCTTCTAATAACAGAACCTGTAATAGCGGCCCTGCAAGAGGCCTCCAGTGAATCATAACCACATTGCAAAGTATGCTTTCCCACTTGTTCAGTTGCATGCAATAAATCCTGCAATTCCTTGATCTCTGAACATTCAGTATTTGTCAACATTTTTTGTTTAAGTAGTGACATTAAATATTGCTGATATTTAAGCATATGAAATTGACAATTTAAAGCCCTTACAGCCAGGGTGGCATAAGTGTAAACTTTTCCCCCATCTGTCTAGAGCCCTAGAATCCCTATCAGAGGGGACAGGGTTTTTTGCAGTGGAAGCTTTAACCCCCTAGGGACCCTGAGATATAGTTTCTGGGTCTGCTGCGGGGTTTTTATATAGGAATTTATGAGAATCCGGGACCCTGTAGTATCTGTCTGGCTTAGCAAGTGCAGGGGATAAAGAGTCAGGGGACAGGCCGGACTCTGAAAATACATCATCTACAATGTCTAGAACAGGTGGAATAGCAAGGGGTCTGTGATGAGGAAGAAACAGGAAGTCTCTGAGCCTTTTCTTAGACTCAGAATAATCTTGGCTCTCCCAGTGGAAATGCTCCCTCATAGTATGCAGTGTTTCCCCAAAAGAATAGTCCTCAGGAGGAGAGGCTGAAGGAATGGATTCTTCAGCATCAGAATCCTCATAGGGAAGCATGAAGAAATCCTGTTCAGAAGAGGAATCAGAGGAAATAGATACCTGATCAGAAGAATCATACTCTGTCTCTTGCCTAGGCCTCTTATCAGGAGGGGGATGGGAGCCCTTGATCAAAGTAATTACGTCTTCGGCCATTTTGAGCATCTGTTGTTAGGCATGGAAGTCTGAATAGGAGAATGCTGTACTTGTTTCTTTGTCTTTAGTGCTTTAGTCTTTGTCTTTGAAGCTGAAGATGGCTTAACATATAGTTGTGTAGGTCTGAAGACACCCTCAGAAGCCGATGCCTGCTCAGCGGCTCCGGACCCATCTGAGGGATTGATTTCCGAGTGTCCAATACCTTGAGTTTCCAAAGGCCCAGTCGGCTCCACATGGGAGTCGGTAGCGGCCTGTGGCACTGAGGTAGCGGGCGCCAGGGGCTGTGAAAGTACCTCAGTGAAAACCGGCGACTGGCCTAGAAGAGGCTTTGACATCGGTTTTGGACCTCGGATGCCTATCCTTGTAATTGTCCTTAAGTTTTTTGTAAACTCCGGTTGTCGGCTGTTCCGCCACCATTATATAATTAAATCTTCGGCCAAAGTAATGAAATGCAAAATCGAACCGATGCTTGATAGTGCGTTGGTTGAATCTAGCACAAAACCGACAGCTAGCAACGTTGTGATCAGGGCCTAGGCAAGGAATACAGTAAGAGTGAAAATCCTTATGCGGTATCTGCTTCCCACGAGAAATACAATTGTTAACTTTCTTTGACATCGGTCTGGAGCAAGAAAAAAGTTTCCCCAACGGGGTACTTAGCTTTAATGAAGACTTCGGTTCTGAAATTCAGATTTGGAAATCTCAGGAGTCGGCCGACCGGCACTTGCGAACTGCTTTTGCTTCGGGCACCGTGCGGCAAGAAAGACTGAAGAAAATGGCGTCGGCTGCATCTTTTATACCCCTGGTGCACTGACGTCAGGGAAAAGGCAACAGCAACCAACGCCAGACCTAGACTTTGGAATTCTGGCCGACAGCGGGTAGCCTGCCAGCAGGATAACCCAAGAGTAATGACTGCAACAGTGAAACACGAACATCTTGTATAATGCATAAACAAACCTAGACCTCTACATCTGAGCATGTAAGTTAACTGCAGCTTAGGACAAATTCCAAAAACAAGCCTCCTTGGTGGACTCCCACCACGGTATAAATGGGTTGTACAAAAAAGGAAAGAAAACTCCTGTCTAAAAATGGGAAGGGCTATGCCCAACAGAAAAAAAACTCCCTCATCAGTCTTAACAAGCAACTCAGGGGACTAATCAAGTCCACCAAATCCAACTCTGAGGCAACAACTGCCTCCCAGGGCAAGGATAACACTAAGGCAGTTATCAGTTATGGACACAACCTTAGGGGGAACACCCAACAGAGTGCTGAACTAACAGTAAATGGAACTCCCTATACCAAACCTGAGAGTATAGCAAATTTGCTGTCTGACAAATTTAGCTCCAGTTTCACTCCCCTACCACCCAGAGTTACCCACCCAGGAAATACCTTCTACTATTTCACCCCCAACTATCACTAAAAAAAAAACAGGTCCTCACTGTACTCTCCAAAGCTAAAAACACTGCATCAGTTGGTCTTGATAATATCCCAAGACGCCTCCTAAATAACATAAAACATGACCTGTCAGGCCTACTAGAATCTCTATTCAAACACAGCCTCCAGACAGTCTTCATCCTTAGGGAAGGGAGGACTGCAACATGAAGTTATGGTGCGAGAATTCACTTCCTCCAAGAAGCCTACTAGTGGTGTCCCACAGTGCTCAGTACTAGGATCTCTCCTGTATGGAATATACTTGTCTGAAGTCACTGCAAATGTAGAGACCTTTTGGTTGACCAAATCTACTGATGACTGCAAACATGGTGCAATCACCGAATCCCCAAAAGATGTAGATATCCTCCAGAAGGGTCTGACACAGACAAATAACTGGTGCCAGAGTTATGGCCTAAAGCTCACAGCAAAAAAAACTGCATAAGTATTCCCATTGGGAAGAAGATTACCAATGCAAATGAAATGCTGATAACACGTCCCCTAGAGTAGATCTAGTGGCAAGGGATTTGTGAATTTAGGTTAAAAGTAACCTGAACTTTAATCATCATGTATCCATGGAGGTGAGAAAAATCCTTCTATGTGGCACAACTTATAAGTAAGGGTATAGCATTCAGATATAATGAGATCACAACCCTACTATACTCAGTCTTAATTAGACCAATAACAGAATACATTGCACCCTGTGGAATGTACCTGACTAGGAATCTACAATAACTGGATTGGCCATAGAGATTCCTCAATAAAGGAATACAGGGTGTAAATAACATGCCCTATGTAGAATACTTCAACTCTCTGTCCTTGTATTCTGCCACCTACAGACTACTTTGAGATGACTAATGCCTAACCTACAAGGCATTCCCCGATCCAACCTAAATGGATCTGCTAGACAGTCACAAAACAAACAACGCTAGAATTACCTATCTAAACCTTGTCCGTGACATAATCAAAACATGTTGGAGGGACAAGTATGTGTCCTCAGAGATAACCCTTTCTCTGGAACAGACTCTCTATTCATGTAAAGCAGAGCTCTTCCCTAAGCCTATTCAATGCAATTTGGACCAATGGATGGGAAATCACAAGCTCACCCCTGGCTTCTTGCTTGTGTCCCTTATGGCAAGGGCAGCTTGTAGATGCCCAAAGGCACAGGCATACACTAAAGCTACTAGTCTGTGAGCACTGCTAAATGGGAAAATTGGGGTATGAATGGCTAGGCTGAAAAAGCTCTAGGGTCATTAGTCTAATAATCTCCTATGAGACTATGGGATAAACAGCATCTCTTGGAAGGTCATTCAGGTCATAATATATGGTATGGGGAAGGGGTAGTGGATAGTCATACTGGACGGACTAGAGTGAAAGGCTCTACCATTATAGTAAGTACATAACTTTCATATCCTTTTCATTCAGTCCCTCCAATCCAACATATGGGCCAGATTCCCAAGCTATGGAGACCCCGGGTGGCACTATGACAAAAACCCTTTCAATATGGATACATCGAAGGAAGATGTAGATCTCAAAACACAATCCAGCTTGTAATGTTTGATAAATGTATGCAAGGAAGACCAAGTAGCAGCTTCACAAATGTCCTGAAGAGAAGAAGCTCTGAAAAATGCTGCAGAAGTTGCCATAGCTCCTGTGGAGTGTGCCTTTGGTTCGGAGGAAAAAGGAATCTTGTTAAGACTGTAGACAAATGAAATGCAATCTGACAGCCATCTGGAAAGTGAAACTTTAGGAACATTTTTCCCTAATTTGCTGCAAGCAAAGGAAATAAATAATTGTTTCCTTTTCCTGAAGGACTCTGTCTAATGGATGTAGAAACATAACTGCCATAGAAACATAACTGCCAATTTACATCTAGTATATGCAGGACATATTCTCCCTTTTTCTCATAACAAGAGAAGAAAAGTGGATGCTCTGAGATATGTTAAACTGTGAAGCCAGCTTGGGGACGAAGAAAGGGTTGGCCATCAAAGAAGTCCTGTCCTTATGGAATAACATGTAGAGAGGAGCCGAGGAAAGAACATGGATCTCCAAAATTCTTCCAGCAGATGTAATAACAACAAGAAAAATAGTCTTCCACGAAACTTAATATCAACTGAAGAGGTCGGTTCAAAAGGGGGTTTAGAGAGGGCCTCCAAAAAAAGTCCCAATTGGGACAGGTTCCTTAACAGGGGCCATAACAGGAAAGTACATTAAAGAAAGCCTTTGTATAACTCCTGAGAAACTAAGAAATGTTCCTGAAATCAAGCATGCAAGGAAGACACAGATGCCAAACTGTACCTTAATAGTGGAAAAACTTGAACTCAAGTACAAAAAAGACAAAAAGTAAAGGACATCCACAACGGAAGCTGCAAAGGGGTCAGTGTTCTGAGGGCAAGTCCATGAATCAAATCTCTTCCATTTCCTGCAATAAACGTCCTGGGTGGATGACTTCTTTTTCACACATTTAAACACCTTTATTAAATCATCACATAGACAAACATACATTAATAGAAAAGAAAACAAAGCATATTAACATTTGTTTCCATTTACATACACTACGCATCACAAATGTTTTCTTTCTTCGTAACAACCCTCAATCCAACATTACATAAATTTCTTAATCCCTGTCTTCCCTTAAACCTCACTCCTCATCCTGATCATCATTCTGCCTACACAGTCCCACAAATTACATTTAGTTCTACGTAATTTGCTCCTTCCCTTTTCTAAAGACCTCTCATCTAGTTCTTTTATCTTTTACAATATTCAGTACTTCAAATACAGTTGCTACAGACTTGATTTCCATTTCCTAGTAATTGTTTTTTATTGGTAGCCAACAGAATCAAAATAACAAGAGTCACTTGCTCACCCAATATTTCTGACAGAGTACGCTGTAAGGAATTTTTAAAATCAGCCAACTCGTTACACTCCAAAAACATATGTTAACAGTTGCATTTTTTTCCACATCACACCTCCAATATTCACCATCTCCACCTAAAGAAATTCTTTGAAGTCTTCTTGGTATATAAAAATATCTAAGCAAATACTTCCAGGCAAAAATCCCTCACCTTCTGGAGTTTGCTGCATACTTGGTAGCCATACATGATTAGGTGGATGACTTCTGAGAGGCTGACATAATCTTTATCCTATCCTGTAGAAGTGAATCCTTCCTAGCTATCACTGAAACTGGAGAAATCATGATGCCAGTTTCAATCTCTGGAGATTCAGATGAGGCGTCCCACAGGGGTGAAAAATAAGGTCTGGAATGGGATCCAGCAGTCAAGGGGGCTGTTTCAGATAAGGACCTAGAAGGGAAACCATATTTATCAAGGCCAATGGGGGAAATTAAGATAACTGTTGTCTTACATCTGCTGGCCTTCAGCAGAAACTTGGGAATTGGAAGTACAGGAGAATAACTGAGACAGAGCATCTGTTGATGACTGTCCCAGAGGTGGGATCAAGACAAAGAAAGTACAGTTGTGTACACGTACCACAAATGTAGATGTTCGAGTGTATTCACTGTTACAGTCATTACATTTGGGGTATCTGCTTGCAAGTAGCCCTCAGTCGGCTTGACTAACAAAGTCTTGGGTCCTGCGTCAGTTGCTGTCCCTTCTTCCATGACTTCTGGTCGTCAGGGGTATAAAACATGCAGCCGATGCCATTACATCAGTTTTTCTTGCCCCAGATGTCAGGTGCCCCCCTAGTGGGAAGCAATTAAATATAAAAGTACAGATATACCTCCAATAAAAAAGCAAATACACCAAAAAGGCTTTTAAGCATAGTAAAGGAAAGTAGCGGTATAGCCAAAAGAAGTTAGGGGGCTGGAGGGAGGGAAACCAGGACTGCAACAGTGAATACACTCAAACATCTACATTTATGGTAACTGTACACAACTGTACTATGTTCTTAGTGTTTCACTGTTGCAGTCATTACATTTGAGTAGATTCCCAAAGCTATGGTTGGGAGGAGGAATATAGACAGCATTAGGGCCAGCTATAAGGCCCTGCAAGACTGCAGTGGCAAAGCCAGCTCTGGATTTAAAGAAAATTGGCAAATGATATTGCTTGGTGAAAGTATGTACAAAACTCCAGGTAGCAGCTTCTAGGATGTTCCTGGTATGGACGCCTCTCAGAAAGGCTGTAGAGGTAGATGCAGCCCTGGTGGAGTGAGGTCTGATCCCCTGGGGAAAGGTTTTCCATGGTCCTTATAGCAGAAATTAATGCAATGGCTTATCCATTTAGAAATGGTTTGCTTTGAAAAAGCCTTGCCCTCTGCCCCTGCAGCAAATGCCACCAGCAGTTGTTCAGATTTCCTTTGAGGTTTAGTCCTGTCCAAGTAGAATCTAAGTTGTCTGTGCACATCTAAAGAATGCAGTATCTGTTCCCCTTTAGTCTGTGGATTGGGAAAGAAGGTTGGCAAATGAATGGACTGATTAAGAGCCACACTGGATACCGCCTTGGGCATGAAGGCATGATTGGTTTTGAGGGACACCCTATCCGCATGAAAGATGATGAAAGGCTCCACTGCCATAAGGGCCTGTAATTCAGATACCCTTCTAGCTGAAGTGATTGCCAAAAGGAAAGCTGTTTTCCAAGAAAGAAATTTTAAGTCTACAGTAGCAGCTGGCTCGAAAGGAGGTAGAGTGACTTTCTCCACGACAAAGTTAAGGTCCCAGGCTGGGGTTGGAGATCTTCTGGGTGGTCTCACATTTTTGGCCCCTTTGAGGAACTGCTTGAGCAGTGGATGAGAGAAGAGGGGAGGTTCTGTGTTATAATGAGCTGAAATGGCTGAAGCGTGGATTTTAATGGAGGAAAAAGACAGGCCCTTGTGAAGCATCTCAGTTAAGTATTGTAAAATCTGAGGTAAATTGGGTGCTGCTGTGCTCATCCCTTGAGACTGGTTCCAGGCACAGAATCTTTTCCATTTTACAGCATAAGATTTTCTAGTACTAGGCCTCCTTGCCTCTAAAATGATATCCATCACAGATTTGCTGAGGGATGGTAAAGGAGAGATTAAGTAATCAGCCAGGCTGCAAGGTTCAGTGTTAGAAGCTGAGGGTGCAGAATCTGGTTCTCCTGCTGAGACAGCAGGGAAGGAGTCTGAAGCAGGTGCCATGGAGATAACCGTGACACACTGCGCAGGAGGGGGTACCAGTGGTGGCGCGGCCAGTCTGGAGCAATCAAAATCATCCTTGGTTTGTCCTGTTTGATTTTTAGTAGTACTTTGGAGAGCAGAGGCAGAGGGGGGCAGGCATAGACTGATAGGTTTTTCCAGCTTAAGGACAAAGCATCCACTTTCCAGGCTTGTTTGTGGGGAGTCCTTGTGCAAAATTTGTCCAATTGGTAGTTCAGGGAAGAGGCAAACAGGTCTATATCTGGGCTCCCCCATTTGCTTGTCAACATGTTGAAAATCCTTGGTTCCAGTTTCCACTTTTGTGGGTCCATGAGATTTCTGCTTAGTCCATCTGCCAGTGTATTTAATTTTCCTGGCAGGAATTGAGCTTGTAGGTGCACTTGGTAGCTCAAGGCTGTGTTCCACAATGCCATGGCTAGTCTGCAGAGGGGGTAAGAATGTGTACCCCCCTGCTTGTTTATGTACCACATAACAGTGGTGTTGTCCGTCTTTACCATTAGTTGTCCTGGAAGAATGTGGTCCTTGAAGGCTGTCAGAGCATTCTGTACAGCTGACATTTCTTTTTGATTGATATGCAGGTGCATTTGACTTGGGTTCCATTTACCCTGAATGCACTTCCCTGTCAGGTGAGCCCCCCCATGCATAGTCTGATGCGTCTGTTGTTAGGGTTTGGGTGGCAGGAGGTGGTGTGAAAGGTAGTCCCTTGTTTTGGTGGCATGCCTCTGCCCACCAAAGAAACTCTAGGCATAGGCAAGGTATGATAGGAATCCTTGTTTCTAGGTCTTGAGAATGTAGACACCATAGGCTTTTTAGATACCACTGTAGTTTCCTCATATGCAGTCTTGCATATGGAATTAGAAGAATGCAGGAGGCCATGAACCCCAAGGCTTGCAGTATTCATCTTGCAGATAGCAGGGTTTTTGTGGCCACTTGTTTGAAGTAGGTTGTCAAATGAATTTGTTTCTCTGGCGTGAAAGCCATCTGGGAAGTTGTATTCAAGCTTGCTCCCAGGAATATAATTTGTTGACAGGGTACCAGGTGTGATTTCTTTTCATTTATGGTGTACACCAGACAAGTTAAAACCCTTTTTACAAAGGCCAGACGATTCAAAAGTATGTCCTGGCTTTCTGCCTGAATTAGACAATCGTCCAGGTATGGGTATATTTGAATATTTCTTTGCCTGCAAAATGCAACAGCTGGAGCTATGCACTTTGTGAATACCCTGGGGGCAGTAGATAAGCCAAAGGGCAGTGCAGAGAACTGATAGTGCGTGTAGCCTACTTTGAAGCGTAGGTATCATCTGCAAGATTCCCTGATTGGGATGTACAGGTATGCTTCTTTTAAATCTAGTGTTGCCAACCAGGCATCTTTGCCTAGCATAGGAAGTAACTGGAGAAGAGCCAGCATCTTGAATTTTGGAATCTCCAAAAAAGTGTTTAAAGTAGATAGGTCCATGATAGGACGTGATGAATTGTCTTTTCTGGGTACCAAGAAAAGTCTTCAGTAGAAACCTTGTCCCTTTTCCTCTTCTGGTACCAGTTGAATAGCCCCCATGCTTAAGAGAGAAAGTACTTGTTTTGGGCCTCTGCCCATTGATTTGGTGGTAGGTCCGGCCACCCACTTGGTGATGGCAACGTGTGGAAGTGAAATCTTTATCCCTGGGACACTATATTTAAAACACATTTGTCCTGGGTAATGAGTTCCAAATTCTTTGCATGAAGAGCAATCTTTCCCCCCAAAGGGGCAGTCAGTTGATAAATGCTTGGAAATTTTAAAAGGAAGTCATTGAGACAGCTTACCATAGGGGGGGAGTCTTATTATTCCCAAATTTGGAAGTGTAGGCCCCCACTGCTTAGTTCTGTGTGTCCCTTGGGACTGAAACCTGGGTTTTTTTGCTGTGTCTGGGTTTGGCTTGAGAAGACCTGGAAGGAGCTGGAAAGGACCAATTCTTAGAGGGCCATTGCCTACTAAATCTGGGAGGCTGAACTTGTAAAAAATCTTTAACAGTTTGCATAGATTTAGCTTTATCTTCCATCTTTTTAAGAACTTCCTCAGCCTTGTTGCCAAACATGCGGTCCTGATTTAAAGGAGCATCCAACAATTTAGCTTTAACATGATCAGGCAAAGATTGCTCCTTAAGCCAAGCATGCCTTCTAAGCACAGACCCAGTAACAGCAGCCCTGCAAGAGGCCTCTAATGAATCAAAACCACATTGCAAAGTATGTTTTCCAACTTGTTCAGCAGAATGCATTAAATCCTGTAATTCTTTATTGTCCACACAGTCAGGAATCAGCATCATTATTTTCTGTTTAAGCAGTCCAATAACATGTTGCTGATACTTTAACATATGAAACTGGCAGTTTAAATCCCTAATGGCCAAGGTTGCAGAAGTGTAAACCTTCTTACCCCATCTATTCAGCGTCCTGGAGTCTCTATCAGAAGGGATAGGATTTTTAGCAGTAGAAGTCTTAATGCCCTTGAGCCCCTGTGAAATAGTATCTGGATCTGCAATAGGATTTTTGAAAAGGAACTTGTGGGACTCAGGGACCCTGTAGTATCTGTCAGGTTTTCTGGGAGCAGGGGGCAGGGAATCAGGGGCCAAACTAGATTCTGAAAAAACATCATCAACAATGTCTAGTACAGGAGGAATAGCTAAAGGCCTATGCTGAGGTAGGAGAAGGAAATCCCTAAGCCTCTTTTTTGAATCAGAAAAATCCTGGCTTTCCCAGTGGAAATGCTCCCTTAGAGTATGTAAGGTTTCCCCAAAAGAAAAA
Source organism: Protopterus annectens (assembly GCF_019279795.1). Taxonomy (NCBI): domain Eukaryota; kingdom Metazoa; phylum Chordata; order Ceratodontiformes; family Protopteridae; genus Protopterus; species Protopterus annectens. The sequence continues at coordinate 261,787,447 of NC_056746.1, read as the reverse complement.
TCCTCAGGAGAGGAAGCAGAGGGAATGGAATCCTCTGCATCAGAATCTTCATAATTAGATAAGGGCAAATCCAGATCATCAGAAGAATCAGAAAAAACAGAATCCTGATAAGAAGATCCATAATCAACTTCAGTCCTAGGCCTCTTAGAAGGGGGGGGGGGTCCTGATTAGAGTTATTAGATCTTCAGCCATTCTTACCATCTGTTTTTTAGGCATAGAGGCCTGAGCATGTGGCCTGGGTGTCAGTTTTTTAGACATGGATCGAGATTTACGCCTAAGTAAAAAAGGAGGCGTCGGTTTAATATGCAAGTCCATAGGCCTGAATACACCCTCAGAAGCCCATGCCTGCACAGCGGCTCCAGACCCATCCAAGGTAGAGACATCCCCGGGTTCCATAGTTGAAACATCTGGCGGCATACCGGACTCCAAATGGGTCTCAGTACAGGCCTGCGAATCAGAAGTAGCGGGTATCAAGGGCTGCGAATGCGCCTCACTGAGTACCGGCGAACTGGCGACTGGCGTAGGAGAAGCGTTGTCGGCAGTTTTGGACCTCAGCGGCCTGTCTCTGTCTTTATCTTTGCGGTTTTTTGGAATCTCGGCTGTCGGATGGCTAATCGACGACATTTCTGGATAATTAAACTGAGAACCGAAATATTTAGAGGTGAAAATAAACTGACGACGGATAGTGCACTGATTAAATAAAGCATAAAACCGACAGCGAGGTACGTCATGGTGAGAGCCTAGGTGAGGAATACAGTACGAATGTAAATCTTTATGAGGTATTTGCTTTCCACAGGTAATGCAATTATTAACTTTTACTGACATCGGTAAAGAGCAAGAAAAAGTTTCCCCAATGGGGTACTTAGCTTTAGTTGAAGACTTCGGTTCTGAAACTCGAAAACGAAAATTTCAGGAGTCGGCCGACCGGCACTTGCGAACTGCTTCTGCTTCGGGTACCGCACAGCAAGAAAGACTGATGTAATGGCATCAACTGCATGTTTTATACAGTACAGTTTTGTACCTACCATAAATGTAGATGTCCGAACTGGATAGCATCTGCAGTCATAACAGCTGGGTTGTCCTGTCGTCAGGCAGCCCGTCAGTCGGCCGGATTCCAAAGTCCGGGTCCAGCTTCGGCTGATGTCGCTCTCCATCCGACGTCATCTCTGTTGGACTTCGGGTATAAAGGCATCAGCCGACGCCATTTTCCTCAGTGTTTCTTGCCCCAGATGCCAGAAGCCCTCCTGAAGGCTAAAAATTTTGGATAGATGCCAATGTTTCCAAAAGGATAGAGGTAAACACAAAAATAAGCATGTATGTACATATATACAAACAAATACACCATAAAAGACTCCCCCCCATCAGCTAGCTATTAGGAGGGTAAACACCCTAGGAGTACCTCAGAGGGGAAGGAGGGAGGGTAATCCTGACTGCAGATGCTATCCAGTTCGGACATCTACATTTATGGTAGGTACAAAACTGTACTATGTCCTTCATGGATGCATCTGCAGTCATAACAGCTGGGTAGAATACCATAGCCAACTAGGGGGAGGAGGATAAAGGTAGATTATGGTGTGTTTAGGATCCCTTGCAGTACAGCAGTGGCAAACCCTGCTCGGGATCTGGAATATAGAGGCAAATTATAATGCTTGGCAAATGTATGCACGGAGGTCCAAGTAGCCGCCTCAATAATGTCTTTGGTAGCCACTCCTCGTAAGAAGGCTGTGGTAGTGGCTGTTGCCCTTGTAGAATGAGGTCTTATGTTCTGTGGAATTGGTTTTCCATGGAAGGAGTAACAGAATCGTATACAATTTCCTATCCATTTGGAGATTGTCTGTTTGGAAATAGCTTTTCCCTCTCTTCCTGTTGCATAGGCCACAAAAAGTTGGTCAGTCTTTCTGCTGCTTTTGGTTCTGTCCAAGTAGTAGCGTAGCTGTCTATGTACATCCAAGGTATGCAGTATTCTTTCCCCTCTGTTTTGTGGGTTGGGAAAGAAGGTAGGTAGGTGGATTGCCTGGTTTAAAGACACTCTGGATACCACCTTAGGCATAAATGTTGGATTAGTCCTCATGGATACTCTATCTTGGTGGAAGATTAGGAAGGGTTGCACTGCCATTAAGGCCTGTAGTTCTGAAACCCTCCTTGCTGAGGTAATTGCCAGTAGGAAAGCAGTTTTCCATGACAGGTGTTGTAAGTCTGCTGTTGCTGCTGGCTCAAAGGGTGCTAGTGTTAACTTTTCTAGTACGAAATTTAGGTCCCAAGCTGGCAATGGTGGTTTTCTTGGAGGTTTTACATTCTTGATTCCTCTGAGAAATTGTCTGAGCAGAGGGTGTGAAAAAACAGGTGGATCAAAGCTGTATTCTGCTGAAATAGCTGATGCATGTATCTTGATGGAGGAGTAGGACAGGCCTGAATGGAGAAGTTCGGCCAGATACTCCAGGATGTTAGGCATATCTATGTTTGACACATCTTTTCCTCTTTTAGAACTCCAGCTGACAAATCTTTTCCATTTTCCAGCGTAGTTCCTTCTTGTTGAAGGTCTGCGTGCTTCAAGAATAATGTCTTTAACTCTTTGGGAAAGTTCTTGATTAGCTGCTGCTATGCGATGTTCCATGCAGTCAGTTGTAAGGTTTTCAGGTTTGGATGTATGGTGCTGTAGTTGTTCTGAGTTAGCATCAAAGGCATCAGGGGTATTGGCCACATATTGTTCCGAGACAAGCTCCTTAGTAGTGGATACCAGTGTTGTCTTGGCCAGTTTGGAGCTATCAGGATTATCCTTGGATTTTCTTCCTTGATTTTTAGTAGTACTTTGTGTATCAAGGGGAGAGGTGGGAATGCATAAACTGTTAGGCCCTTCCAGCTGAAGGAGAGCGAATCCACTTTCCATGCTAGTGGGTGAAATGTCCTTGTGCAGAATTTTTTGAGTTGGTGATTGTGAGGAGATGCAAATAGATCTATCTGAGGCATTCCCCACTTCTTTGCAATGGTCTTGAAGATGTCCGGGTGCAGGTGCCATTCGTGAGCATCTGATGTGGTCCTGCTTAAAATGTCCGCTAGAGTATTTTCTTTTCCTGGTACAAATCTTGCTTGCAGCTGAATGTTGTAGCTGAGTGCCAGGGTCCACAGTTCCAAAGTCATTCTGCATAGGGGGTATGAATGAGTGCCTCCCTGTTTGTTGATGTACCACATGACTGTGGTGTTGTCTGTCCTTATCAACAGCTGGCCCTCTTTGAGAAATGGGTAGACTTGGCTGCTTTAGCCCTGGCAAAGGCCTTAATGGACATGGCTGCTGGAGGCCTAGCAGCACCACGTGCTGGGGTAGAGACATCCAGGGGAATGGTGTCTGATAAGTCAGTGGGTAAAGGTTCAGAGGCCGATTCAAGAATTGTAGCAGGGGCCTCAAGTGTAGAGATTGATTCGGCTGTACCTAGATCAGTTTTCTCGGTTTCGGCCGAAACCGAGACACTCGCGGTTTGCTTAAGCGTGGTTTCAGCCGAAACCGCGGACCGCGAGTGTCGGTCTTTTTCTTTGCGTTTTTTGGCAGAAAGTGTAGTCGGAGGTTCCGACGACATAATGTAAGCAAAGTCAGAACCGAAAAACTGTTCTGCAAACTCCGACCGACGCCTAAGCGTTCGTCGGTTGAAGGAAGCACAGGCCGAACAGGCTGCTACGTCGTGGGCTGGGCCTAAACAAGGCAGACAGTAAGAATGGAAATCTTTATGAGGTATTTGTTTCCCACAGGTTAAACAATTATTAACTTTTTCTGACATCGGCTGAGGCAAGAAAGAGTCCCCAACGGGGTACTTAGCTTTAGAAGTCTTCGAAGTAGTATTCGGTAGAAAAAATCTCTGGATCCGACCGACCGGCACTTGCGAACAGCTTCTGCTTCGGGCGCCACGCGGCAAGAAAGACTGGGGAAAATGGCGTCGGCTGATGCCTTTATACCCGAAGTCCAACAGAGATGGCGTCGGATGGAGAGCGACATCAGCCGAAGCCGGACCCGGACTTTGGAATCCGGCCGACTGACGGGCTGCCTGACGACAGGACAACCCAGCTGTTATGACTGCAGATGCATCCATGAAGGACATCCCTGACAACCTGACGTCATGGAAGAAGGGACAGCAACCAACTCAGGACCCAAGACTTTGTTAAACAGGCCGACTGAGGGCTACCTGCAAGCAGATAACCCAAATTTAATGACTGCAAAAGTAAAACACGAAGAACATCCTGGTGTATTTGCTGTTGTGCTGGGTGCAAACAGATTGCACCAGGGAATGCACCAGTGACTGAAAACCTGTTTGTCTATCGCTACACAGAGGGGCCGCTCATGAGGTACAAGAAGATCTCTACTGAGCCTGTCCTCCAGATAAGAGGACAACCCTGGTACGTGTTGCAATCAGAACGTGTTCCAAGGCCATTGCCCATTGCCAAATCCTCATACGTTCCCAACAGAGAAGATAGGATCTGGTTACATCTTGCTTGTTTATGTACCATGCCATCATTACGTTATCCCATCTGTATGAATATCATGCCCTGGGAAGGAAGTTCTGAAGTTCCTGCAGCACTAGGAGGACTGCCCTGAACTTTAAGACATTTATGTAAACATTGGCCTTGCTGTCTCTGTACAAATACCTTGGACCATACTCCCTTTTTAATGCTCCCTATCCACTCAAGGGAGGACACATTCATGGCTGCTGTTGCAACTGGCTGGAGGGGTTGAAACTGTCTGCCCACCTGGACTAAAGGTGACTGTAGTCACCATTAGGAGTATTTCCAACACAAGTTGGTGATGACAATCATCTTGGAAAGAAGATGAAGTGACAGTGACCATAGATTCGGTAGTAACCACTAAAAACTTCTCATGTGAAAGTGGGAGAATGCCATCATCAGGACCGAGGATGTCATCAGGCCTAGAACCCTGAGCACAGAGACTATTGCTGGAGCGATCTGGTTTCGGAAGTCAATATGTCAGTTTGACTTGCCGTTAGACAAAGGAGGTTGTGGCAGAGGCAGCATGTTTAATGGATGCAAGCCAAGAAACAGGAGTATTGTGGGCAGTTCTCCAGTTGGAGACCCCAGAACCCCTGAATGCCTGTCTTGACTGCTCCACTGTGGAGGCAGTCGAGGGATGTCTCTCCCTCTTTTCAGATTTGTGGTTTTTCATCATCTGAGACTTCTGGCAAAGAAGGATAATATGCAAAAGGTGGCAGCTCAAACAAGTAAAATTCTTGGCCAGACAAAAACAAAAGACAAAAAAACAGGAATGACTCAAGGAATATCACTTCGTCCCCAAACCGTCCAACCTGAGCTGACCCTCTAATATACTGATTCCTAATCCTGTCCATCCTTATCACACCCAGTGCAAATCTTAACATCTTTAACTCTGCCACTTCCAGCTCTGACTCCTGCCTTTTTGTCAATGCCAATGTCTCCAACTCATACAACCTAATTGGTCTCACTACCCTCTTGTAGACCTTCCCTTTCACTCTTACTGGTACCCGTCTGTCACAAATCACTCCTGACACTTTTCTCCACCCATTCCACCCTGACTGTACTCTCTTCTTCACCTCTCTTCCACACTCACCATTACTTTGAACTGTTGATCCCAACTACTTAAACTCATCCACCTTCGCCAACTCTACTGCCTGCATCCTCACCATTCCTCTATCCTCCCTCTCATTCAAACACATATATTCTGTCTTAGTCCTGATAAACTTCATTCCTCTCCTCTCTGGAGCATATCTCCACCTCTCCAGGGTCTCCTCAACCTGGTCCCTACTCTCAGTACAGATCACAATGTCATCTGCAAACATCATAATCCATGGGGCCTCCTGTCTGATCTTGTCTGTCAACCTGTCCATCACCATTGCAAATAAGAAAGGGCTCAGAGCTGATCCTTGATGTAATCCCACCTCCACCTTAAATGTATCTGTCACTCCCAGTGCAGACCTCACCAATGTGGAACTACCCTCGTACATTTCCTGTACCACTATTACATACTTCTCTCCCACTCCTGACTTCCTCATACAATACCACAACTCCTCTCTAGACAACCTATCATATACTTTCTACAAGTCCACAAAGACACAATGCAACCCCTTCTGACCTTCTCTATATTTCTCCATCAACACTCTCAGAGCAAACACTGCATCAGTAGTGCTCTTTCCCGGCATGAAAACGTACTGCTGATCACTAATAATCACCTCCTTTCTTAACTTAGCTTCCACTACTCTTTCCCATAACTTCAAGCTATGACTGATCAGTTTTATCCCTCTGTAGTTACTACAGCTCTGCACATCACCCTTATTCTTAAAAATAGGTACCAAAACACTTTTTCTCCACTCCTCAGGCATCCTCTGACTTTCCAACATTTCATTAAACAATTTGATTAAAAACTCCACTGCCATTTCTCCTAAGCACCTCCATGCTTCCACTGGTATGTCATCTGGACCAACAGCCTTTCCATTCTTCATCCTCTTCATAGCTATCCTTACTTCCTCCTTGCTAATCCATTGCACTTCATGAATCACTATCCCCACATCATCTAACCTTCTCTCCCTCTCATTCTCTTCAATCATCAACCCCTCAAAGTACTCTTTCCATCTGCTCAACACAGTCTCCTCGCTTGTGATTACGTTTCCCTCACTATCCTTTATCACCTTACCTGCTGCACATCTTTCCCAGCTCGGTCCCTCTGTCCAGCCAATCAGTACAGGTCCTTTTCTCCCTTTTTAGTGTC